>NC_085991.1:2649996-2692496 GCF_030014385.1 Trichomycterus rosablanca | reverse complement strand
AATAATAGTAATAATAATAATAATTATAAATGTATCACTTAATAAATATAAATTAAAAAACATAAATATAAAATCCTGTAATGAAGCTCTCAGAAATGATGAGAGAAACTGAAGGAGACGTTTACTGTGTTTAAACCACCGCGAGCGACGAACAAAAGCATTAAAAGTTTTTATTAAAACGTCCCAGTGAGTCTCGAGCTTAAGCACCTCGTGTCTAATTAACAGAGTAATTAATTTGATTGATGCTCAGAGTTAGAAATGTAACCTTGCTCTGAGCTTCACTGGGGCGTAACGGGGCTTTAAATATCACACACACACACACACACACACACACACATTTAACAACCATACATTAGAATGTCGACTGCCAGCCAGGCCCAACCGTACACATGCTCTAGTCACTGAAAGGGCACAAATTCCCATAAATACTCTCCAAAACGAAGCTCCTTAATACTGCATGGTTTAGAAACAGGTTTGGACAATAAGAGGAAGAGGATGATAACCACATATAGAGGGTGACAGTAGGATTTACCTTCATGGCTGGTCTCCAGTTCCATCTCGCCGCTGTAGCTGTCATAGCCTCCGTCTGTACGAGCTCGAACCCTGAACACGTAGGTGGTGCCCAGCTTCAACCCGTCCACCGTCATCAGGTTGGATTTGGTCTTCAGTACAGTGTAGTTCTGATCCCGCTGGTTCTAGAAAAGAAATAGTAATAAAACAGGCGTTACACAAAGACCCTGGAGTCGAGAGAGCTAAGGGCCTTGCTCAGGGGCCCAACAGGATTCAAACTAACATCCTTTCGATTGACAGACCAAAGTTCCACCCACTATATAATAATAACATGGAAAAAAACAGTGACCCAAACACAAAGATATAAGAGGACGGAACGCCTCACCTTCTCGTAATAAACGACCTCATATTCCACGATGGCCCCGTTGGTTCTGTCGGGCCCCTGCCATGCCAGCGTCACGCTGTCTTTGCTCCTCCTCTCTTTCAGGATGACGCTCACTGAAAAATAAAGAGACACAAGCAGAACCTACTCAGTTAAGTCCAAAGAGGTCAGGAGAGCATCAGTTGACGTTCCGGTTTGTTCTGAAGCCGGTCACTGGAACCTAGGTCAGGTTCGCCCACAAGAAACCCATCAAATACGTACATCTGAAGGGACGTGCAGTTGTGCTCAGAGGAACCATCAGGCCAGAACTTTTCCCACTGAATTGAAAGCATGATGATTATTATTGACTGTGGTCAGTTTGAATGCAGTTTACTGGGAAGAACCCAGTACTGACCGCCTGCCAATGTGGTTTCTCAGATATCTGTGGGTATAAACAGCTCCAGATCCCTCAGTAATCTTTTTTTTAACCTTTCGGAACATAATTGATAGCAGAATGTTGGTCTCACCGCTCAAGGTTACATACAGGGTGTGGTACAACCTCAAGAATGTGGTTTCAAGCCTCTAAGAGTCTCTAAGTATGACAGTAATGATCGATCATACAGCAGATCGTTCTAGACCAAACGTGTCCGAACTTTTCTTTTTCTCACCTGTCTGACAGGTGGTGATGTTGATGGTCAGTTGCTGTCTGGGACTGAGACCCTGACCGGACACGCCGTTGGCGGCCTCGACGCTGAACGTGTAGTCCGTGTTGGGCAGCAGGCCGGTCACCAGCACCCTGGGCGTCCCGAGGCCGAACTGCCGGGGCGTGAAGTGGACGCCGCCGCCGCACGGGCCACACGCCGCGCCTTCCTGGACGCACTTCCTGCAGTGGACGTTGTAGACGAGGTCGGCGCGGCCGCCGGTGTCCCGCGGCGGGCGCCACTCCAGGGTCACGGACGTGTCGTTCAGGGTGGAGATGGCGTTCTCCGGGGCTGACGGAGGCCCTGGGGAGAGAGAGAGAGAGACGTATGAGTTTCTGGAGTGTGTCTGTGGAGGTTTTGTGCCCATTTAGGTCAGGGCTTTGTACAGGACACACCAGACTGGAACAGGAAAGGGAACTCCCCATGATGTTTGGAGTCATTTAATCATTTAATAAAAAGGATTTAAGTGACTCCACTCAGCTGTTACTAATGGGCGTGGCTGAAACAGCTGAACTGGATCATCAGGAGGGGTGTCCACATACTTTTGGCTATTTATCGATGGCAGCCAATAGGAATACAGACACCAACACAGCACCAGCCGTCAGCCTCGTCCAATCAGATCGCCGATTCATAACGAGGGAACTGAGTGAGAGACAAACGAGTAAATGATGGAGGAGTGAGAGATGGTGTGTGTGTGTGTGTGTGTGTGTCCTCTTATCTCATCAGTAGTCATGGTGTGTCTGTGTCTAAGTGTGTGTGTGTGTGTGTGTGTGTGAGTTTCCTCTTATCAGTAGTCATGCGGTGTATCGGTGTTTGTGTATCTGCATGTATAAATACTGTATGTGTGTGTGTGTGTGTGTATCTGTGTGTATGTGTGTGTGTGTGTGTGTGTGTATCTGTGTGTATGTGTGTCTGTATCGCTCTCTCTATTTTTGTGTGTGTTTTTGTGTGAGTGTGTGTTTGTATCTGTGTGTCTGTGTGTGTGTGTGTATATCTGTGTGTATGTGTGTCTGTATCGCTCTCTCTATTTGTGTGTGTGTGTGTGTGTGTGTGTGTGTGTGAGTGTGTGTCTGTATCAATGTGTCTGTGTGTGTGTGTGAGTGTGTGAGTGCGTGTCTGTATCTATGTGTCTGTGTGTGTGTGTGTGTGTGTGTACAGTGTATCACAAAAGTGAGTACACCCCTCACATTTCTGCAGATATTTAAGTATATCTTTTCATGGGACAACACTGACAAAATGACACTTTGACACAATGAAAAGTAGTCTGTGTGCAGCTTATATAACAGTGTAAATTTATTCTTCCCTCAAAATAACTCAATATACAGCCATTAATGTCTAAACCACCAGCAACAAAAGTGAGTACACCCCTTAGTGAAAGTTCCTGAAGTGTCAATATTTTGTGTGGCCACCATTATTTCCCAGAACTGCCTTAACTCTCCTGGGCATGGAGTTTACCAGAGCTTCACAGGTTGCCACTGGAATGCTTTTCCACTCCTCCATGACGACATCACGGAGCTGGCGGATATTCGAGACTTTGCGCTCCTCCACCTTCCGCTTGAGGATGCCCCAAAGATGTTCTATTGGGTCAAAGTGTCAGTGTTGTCCCATGAAAAGATATACTTAAATATCTGCAGAAATGTGAGGGGTGTACTCACTTTTGTGATACGTATGTGGGTGTACGTATCTGTATTTATGTGTGTTTGTATCACTCTCTATTGTGTGTGTGTGTGTGTGTGTGTTTGTGTATCTGTGTGTTTGTATCACTCTCTTTGTGTGTGTGTGTGTCTGTATCTGTGTGTCTATGTCTGTGTGTCTCTCTATCTGTGTGTGTGTGTGTGTGTGTGTAACTGTGTGTGTGCATCCTCCTATCTCATCAGTAGTCATGGTGTGTCTGTGTGTGTGCATGTGTGTGTATCTGCGTGTACGTGTGTGTGTGTATCTGAGTGTGTGTGTGTCTGTATCTCTCTGTGTGTGTTTCTGTCTGTGTGTATGTGTATCTGTGTGTGTATCTGTGTGTGTGTATTTGTGTGTGTGGGTGTATCTGTATGTGTTTGTGTCTGTGTGTGTGTGTGTCTGTGTGTGTATCTCTGTGTGTTTGTGTGTATATATGTGTGTGTGTGTGTTTCTGACTGTGTGTATGTGTATCTGTGTGTGTTTGTGTCTGTATCTGTGTGTGTGTTTCTGTCTGTGTATTTGTGTGTGTGGGTGTATCTGTGTGTGTTTGAGTCTGTGTGTGTGTATCTCTGTGTGTTTGTGTGTATATATGTGTGTGTGCGTTTCTTTCTGTGTGTATGTGTATTTGTGTGTGTGTATCTGTGTGTGTTTGTGTCTTTATCTCTGTGTGTGTTTCTGTCTGTGTGTATCTGTGTGTGTGGGTGTATCTGTGTGTGTTTGTGTCTGTGTGTGTGTATCTCTGTGTATTTGTGTGTATATATGTGTGTGTGTGTGTTTCTTTCTGTGTGTATGTGTATTTGTGTGTGTGTATCCATGTGTGTTTGTGTCTTTATCTCTGTGTGTGTGTTTCTGTCTGTGTGTATCTGTGTGTGTGGGTGTATCTGTGTGTGTTTGTGTCTGTGTGTGTGTATCTCTGTGTATTTGTGTGTATATATGTGTGTGTGTGTGTTTCTTTCTGTGTGTATGTGTATTTGTGTGTGTGTATCCATGTGTGTTTGTGTCTTTATCTCTGTGTGTGTTTCTGTCTGTGTGTATCTGCATGTATAAATATGTGTGTGGGTATGTGTGTGTTTGTGTGTGTGTATATCCTCTTATCTCATCAGTAGTCATGTTGTGTGTCTGTATCGCTCTGTCTGTGTGTGTGTGTGTCTGTGTGTGTGTGTGTGTGTGTGTGTACCCTCTTATCTCAGCAGGACCCGTGCTGTGTGTGTGTCAGCGCCCTGTTGTTTGATTCATGTCGGAAATGACAGTGATTCGATTAGTGTATTATTGTTGCTTCCTGGCACATGATCTTTTCACACACACACACACACACACACACACACACACACACATACAGCTGTACAACTGCTGAATTCACTGGTTGATTGCAATAAAATGCTGGTGACAGTGATAACGGTCTCGATCCAGTGTTTGTGTGTGTGTGTGTGTGTGTTATTGCTAAAGGTCACTGTTATACGCGTCAGTATGATTGGATACTGTATTAGCCGGTGAGGTGGAGGGCTGTGTCTCAATTCACACGCAAAATCCTACACAGTCTGTAGAATCCATCTCATTCATCATCTAGTTTATTAATCCATCCAAACATCCATCATCACATTTATTAATGCATCCATCCATCCATCCATCCATCATCTAGTTTATTAATCCATTCATCCATCCATCCATCATCTAGTTTATTAATCCATTCATCCATCCATCCATCATCTAGTTTATTAATCCATTCATCCATCCATCCATCATCTAGTTTATTAATCCATTCATCCATCCATCCATCATCTAGTTTATTAATCCATTCATCCATCCATCCATCCATCCATCCATCCATCATCTAGTTTATTAATCCATCCATCCATCCATCATCACATTTATTAATCCATCCATCATCTAGTTTATTAAGCCATCCATCCATCCATCATCAGTTTATTAATCCATCCATCCATCCATCATCAGTTTATTAATCCATCCAAACATCCATCATCACATTTATTAATCCATCCATCCATCCATCATCTAGTTTATTGATCCATTCATCCATCCATCCATCCATCCATCATCTAGTTTATTAATCCATCCATTCATCCATCCATCCATCATCACATTTATTTATCCATCCATAATCTAGTTTATTAAGCCATCCATCCATCCATCCATCATCAGTTTATTAATCCATCCATCCATCATCTAGTTTATTAATCCATCCATCCATCCATCATCTAGTTTATTAATCCATCCATCCATCATCTAGTTTATTAATCCATCCATCCATCCATAATCTAGTTTATTAATCCATCCATCATCTAGTTTATTAATCATCCATCCATCCATCATCTAGTTTATTAATCCATCCATCCATCCATCCATCCATAATCTAGTTTATTAATCCATCCATCATCTAGTTTATTAATCCATCCATCCATCCATCCATCCATAATCTAGTTTATTAATCCATCCATCATCTAGTTTATTAATCCATCCATCCATCCATCCATAATCTAGTTTATTAATCCATCCATCCATCCATCTATCCATCCATAATCTAGTTTATTAATCCATCCATCCATCCATCATCTAGTTTATTAATCCATCCATCCATCATCTTATCCAGCCATCCATCATCCATCTAGTTTATTAATCCATCCATCCATCCATCATCTAGTTTATTAATCCCTCATCCATCCATCCATCATCTAGTTCATTAATCCATCATCCATCCATCCATCATCTAGTTTATTATTCCATCCATCCATCCATCCATCGTCTAGTTCATTAATCCATCATCCATCCATCCATCATCTAGTTTATTAATCCATCCATCCATCCACCCATCATCTAGTTTAATAATCCATCATCCATCCATCCATCATCTAGTTTATTCATCCATTCATCCATCTATCTATCCATCCATCCATCCATCATCTAGTTTATTAATCCATCCATCCATCCATCATTTAGTTTATTAATCCATCCATCCATCATCTCATCCATCCATCCATCCATCCATCCATCCATCCATCATCTAGTTTATTAATCCATCCATCCATCCATCATCTAGTTTATTAATCCATCCATCCATCATCTCATCCATCCATCCATCCATCATCTAGTTTATTAATCCATCATCCATCCATCCATCATCTAGTTTATTAATCCATCCATCCATCCACCCATCATCTAGTTTAATAATCCATCATCCATCCATCCATCATCTAATTTATTAATCCATCCATCCATCATCTCATCCATCCATCCATCCATCATCTAGTTTATTAATCCATCCATCCATCCATCCATCCATCCATCCATCATCTAGTTTATTAATCCATCCATCATCTCATCCATCCATCCATCATCTAGTTTATTAATCCATCTATCCATCCATCCATCCATCCATCCATCCATCCATCATCTAGTTTATTAATCCATCCATCATCTCATCCAGCCATCCATCATCTAGTTTATTAATCCATCTATCCATCCATCCATCATCTTATTTATCCATCCATCATCTGATTTATCCATCCATCCATTATCTACTTTAGTAATCCATCTATTCATCCATCATCTAGTTTATCCATCCATTCATCCATCATCTCATCCATCATGTCATCCATCATCTCATCCATCATCTAGTTTATTAATCCATCCATCCATCCATCCATCCATCTACTCACGGGTGCAGGCGGTGGACGGAGGGTCGGTGTGGGTGCGGTAGTAGCCCTTGTCGCAGGTACACTCCGTCGCCTGTTCCTGCGCTGAGTAGCTGTGTGGAGGACACTTGGTGCAGTAGGCGTCCTTGGTCGACGTCCTGAAGGTTCCCGGTCTACAAGCTGAAACAAAAGCAAACGTTCTGAATGAGGAGGAAAACCCACACAGACACGGGGAGAACATGCCAACTCCACACAGAAAGGACCCTGGGAATCAAACCCAGGACCTTCTCGCTGTGAGGCGACAGTGCTTAATTTACAATCCTCCACCTGGGTTCGGTACCAGAGTCGCCCCGGCTGTCCCACTTTCTCTAAACCTCGGGGGATCGGCGCTCAGGTTCGCTACGCCAAACTCGCTTCCTCCCTCGGATACAAACGAGCGCTATTCGCTCATGAAGCGCTGCGTCTCGCTAGTCTTGCTAGCAGGCACGTACGGCACGGTATGCAAATCCAGCGATGCGGAGCAATGCTAATGAATTGAGGTGCAGAATTTATTTGATTGCACCGGGTGTGCGGCCGTGTGTGTGTGTGTGAAGGCATGTGTGTGTGTGTGTGTGCAGGCATGTGTGTGTGTGTGTGTGTGCAGGCATGTGTGTGTGAAGGCATGTGTGTGTGTGTGTGTGTGCAGGCATGTGTGTGTGTGTGTGTGTGTGTGTGTGTGCGGGGTCGTAAATCCAGGCCGCCGTTAAGCCGCTCACACACCAGGAGAGCAAATGAGACAATCTCGGCCGGGTCAGGTCGCCAAACGCAATCGAACCGATGGATCAATGTGATGATGAATCCGCCCTCGGCGTGAAGGTCACGGATTTAATCAAGGACCCGACTCGTAAATCCGGGCGCGGGCGCGGGCAGCGCCAGTTTACTGCGCGCTGGTGTTTTTATATCACGCGTCCGTGCATCTCGTACCGCCGGACGCTTGGATGTTGGACTTGATTTTTGCACGATTCGTTTACTAAGAATTCCTGAGAGACGCGTTTGCTCTTCTGGAGTGTGTCTGTGGGAATTTGTGCCATTTCAGTCCAAAGAGCAGCTGATGTTGGACAAAGAGGCCTGGCTAGTAATTTCCATTCCAGTTAATTCCACACGTTTAATAGAGTTAAAACAGGCCTTACAGCAACTGGTCAAATGCACATGTTGAGTACACCAAGAGAACGGTACCGGCCTAAATGCTTGACCCGTACAGTAGCACAAGTTCCTTTAGCACAGGTTCTAGTAGACCAGTATGTTTTATGTGCTGCAAATGAACACGTTATAATATTCGGGGTCTGAAGATACAGAAAAAGAGGATGGATGCATGTGGAGTACACCAAGAGAACGATACCGACCCATACAGTAGCACAAGTTCCTTTAGCACAGGTTCTAGTAGACCAGTATGTTTTATGTGCTGCAAATGAACATATTATGAATCTGGGTCTGAAGATACAGAAAAAGTGGCTGGATGCACATGTGGAATACACCAAGAGAACAGTACAGGCCTAAATGCTTGACCCATACAGTACGAGGTCCAGAGTCTCTGTAGTTCCAGTATGTAGACAACAGTAAACTCAAGGATTCAGGGTTCGCATACAGATATGATTGGCTACATCTGGTGGAAAGGAGGATGGTCGAGGCTCCGCGATGGATTGGCGTCGAGTCCGGTGTGCGCCCAGTGATTCCACTTAAGCAGGACCCACCACAACCCTGACCAGGATGAAACAGGTACTGATAATATATATAAATGCTGTAAATAGGTGGTTGTGCTTGGGTGATTTAGGATTCTAATGACCGGCGGTGCTATCAGCCGATAAGGCGTCAACACACACATGAGCAGTGATTCCAGCGAAGCAGGACCCACCGTGACCCTGACCAGGATAAAGCGGCGATAAAGCATGAAGATGAACTCGTATCGACGAACATATTCTCCAGGGACTCGGCGTGAGTGCTGCAGAATCGATTTTCAGTCTGGACCTGGATTTTAGCGAAGCCTGCTGGAACCGTGTGTGTGTGAGTGTGTGTGTGAGTGTGTGTGTGAGTGTGTGTGTGTGCACTGGTATTCATCACATTGAGGGGACATGAATCTGTTTACACAGTCACGTCGTGGGGACCTCTTGCAGTGTGGGGACCTAAAGTCTAGTCCCCATAAAGGAAACCTATTTTAAATGGATACAGGAGGCCTACTAATGGTGCCTGTGTGGTTTTTAGCATTGGCTCAAAACGCATGTTTTTCGGTGAATGTGTGAGTGTGTGGGTTGTGCTCAGTTGCGCCCCCTTTTTTTTATAGCCGGAATCACACACACACACGGATTCCAAATAAGGTTGGGAACCACCCACTTCCTGGTCCCCATTAGGAACGATTTCAGACATTTTCAGTGTTAAAGATGGATATTCACACAGTGGACAAAAAAAGAAGATTATATGCAGGAGAAACCAGCTAAGAAGCTAAGAACTTATATAGAGGACCAAAAATGAAACACAAGGTAAGCATATTTGCATGTCAAACCAGTATAACAATTGTTCAACCGTCAAATTATGTTAATTAGTTCTGTTAGTGAATAGTTATTTGTTCTTTAATACCAGTTCTTCTCCTTCTCCAGCCATAACATTAAAACCTGACCTGTCCTGCTATTAAAGAACATGTAAATGTATTAAAGAACAGCATGAAAGGGGGTAACAAAGCATGTAGAGAAACAGATAAACTACAGTCAGTAATTGTAGAACTACAAAGTGCTTCTATATGGTAAGTGGAGCTGATAAAATGGACAGTGAGTGTAGAAACAAGGAGGTGGTTTTAATGTTATGGCTGATCGGTGTAAATGAGTGCAAATAAAGCTTCTTGTTTATAATTGGGCTGTGACAGTGCAGTGGTTAAATAACAATGACTGCGTGTTTTTAGATATATTTAGATATTTATATTAATTTTCCATTAAATAAATTTAAAAATGACAACAAATTTTTGGTAACTTAAAAAGACAGAAAACTGTTAGTTTGAAATGTCTGTGTGCGGCTGCAGTCTCCATTGGGGCCTTTAATTTGAAACAGGTGTAGCATTACTTCACTAATGAACCTGGTTTTCAGTCTCTGTTCTGTGGGTAGAAGTAGAACTCGGAGCTTTAACTGTAAGGCAAGTTTGTTACAAAATGAAATTAAATGCTTAAATGTTTGGGCAGGAAAAGTGAAAGCAGGCATTCTTACGCGTATTACTGCCAGGCAGAGAAAAAAACTTTAGTATGTCGTTTTAACAAGGACATTATAAATGATTTCGTTACAACATGTGTTCTACAGCGAGTGTTAGTAGCTTATGTTTATTTGTACAAAACTAATCTGTGTGTATTGTGTTGGTTTCTAGCGCGTTTCAGTGTGTTCAGGTGTAGTTTACAGAACAGGTTGTTTGGTGCGCGTCTGCAGACGCGTCTCTAAGTCCAGTGTGATGCGCTAATAAGTAAAGATAAGTTTTATACCCACAAACCTAATAAACAACATGAACATGATCGAATGGACTTTAAGATAACATTTAACCTTTTTGGCCAGACTCTGAACAAGAGTGTATCTGCAGATGCACACTATATACAAACAGATTTGTACTGTACTGTATAATTAATGCAAAACCCTAATAAATAACACATATAAATAATATATTATTATAATTTTAGTTTTTGTCCCTTTTTCTTGCATTGTTGCTTAATTGCACCTCATATTTTAAAAAACTTTTTATATGCATATTATATGCATAAGGCATATAATAATAACTTTAAAGACCTAGACTTAATCCAGTACAATAATTGTTTTGTTTTTTTCTGCAGTTTGAAATGAATGTGAAGACTGCTCATGGAGAACACGAGTATGTTGCACAATACATGGTGTACAGACTGGCTCATATTGCAGGATAAGAATAAAAATTAAAATGCTTAAAGAACCAAAATACCAAATGCATTAAGTCTAATTATCTATGAAAATATGTTTACAGGTGGCTACAAAAGCACCCAGTGATATAAATGTAGAAGATATCAGCAAGTCCTGCCATTTAAAAGTTCATATGCAGAAGCACAACGGAAAAAACTGACCAACAGGTACATTGACCAGTCAGGCATTCTGTTAAAAGTTGTCATAAAGTGTTTAATTTGTGTGATTACTTAAGGGAGCCCAATAAAAATAAATATTTAAAATTTGTACAGACGCCCAGCATTGCAGCTAGAGCCGTGGTGGAGGACGACTCCCAATCCTCTGTCCTGTCCAAGACTCTAAGATCCAAGATGAATGATGCTTCTGTTTTAAACAGCACTCCTCTACAGGTACATGCACATCCACATCATCACTTTAAGTTAAAACTACAGGCTCTCTTTTGTCATATATTTTAGTATTTTGGGGTTTTAATTAATTAAAAGAATGTAATAAGTTAATTGTGATGATAATCTAGTAAGAATAATTGTTTATTGTGATGTATCTACAAGGTAGGTTCTAGGGGAACATATAGGGCAGATTTGAACTTTCACAGGGATTTTTGTCTTGTATAATTATCACTTTATTCTGAACACTTACGGCGTCCCCACAACACACCTTCAGTTAGTTTCTGAGTACAAACTGTGTGTAGAAACTGACTTGGTCCCCACAATGACTGTAACATTGTGTGTGTGAAAGGTCCCCGCAAAGCCTGTTTTATTTAATATGTGTGAACACAGACTGCTTGACTGGGCAAAAGATAATTTTTTTATTATTATAAAATTATTTTCTAAAGTCTGGTGCATGTTTTTTGATATAGTTATTTTAAATTGTGTTTACAGACACCCAGCATTGCAGCTAGAGCCGTGGTGGAGGACGACTCCCAATCCTCTATCCTGTCCAAGACTCAGATGGATGATGCTTCTGTTTCAAACAGCACTCCTCAACAGGTACATGCATGTCCACTACTTGACTTTTAGTTTTACAGCCTCTCTTTTGTCATATATTTTAGTATTTTGGGTTTTTAGTCAGTAAAAAGAATGTAATAAGTTAATTGTGATGTAAATCTAGCAAGAATAATTGTTTATTTTGATGTATCTACAAGGTAAGTTCTAGTGGAACATTTAGGGCAGATTTTAACTTTCACAGGGATTTTTGTCTTGTATAATTATCACTTTATTCTGAACACTTACGACGTCCCCACAACACACCTTCAGTTAGTGTATGAGTAGAAACTGTGTGTAGAAACTGAACTAAACTGGTCCCCACAATGACTGTAACATTGTGTGTGTGAAAGGTCCCCACAAGGAATGGTAACATTGTGTGTGTGAAAGGTCCTTTCACACACACACACACACACACAATGTTACAGTCATTGTGGGGACCTGTTACATACACGCACAATGTTATAGTTACTTGTGGGGACCTTTCACACACACAATGTAATAGTCACTTGTGGGGACCTTTCACACACACAATGTTATAGTCATTGTGGGGACCAGTTTAGTTCAGTTTCTACACACAGTTTCTACTCATACACTAACTGAAGGTGTGTTGTGGGGACGCCGTAAGTGTTCAGAATAAAATGATAATTATCCAAGAAAAAAATCACTGTGAAAGTTAAAATCTGCCCTATATGTTCCCCTTGAACTTACCTTGTAGATACATCACAATAAACAATTATTCTTGCTAGATTATCATCACAATTAACTTATTACATTCTTTTAAATAACTAAAAACCCAAAATACAAAAACATGACAAAAAAGTACTTGTGTATTTGAGATCATCAAACATACAGTGGGGCCAAAAAGTATTTAGTCAGCCACTGATTGTGCAGGTTCTCCTACTTAGAAAGATGAGAGAGGTCTGTAATTTTCATCATAGCTACACTTCAACTATGAGAGACAAAATTAGAAAAAAAAATCCAGGAAATCACATTGTAGGATTTTTAAAGAATTTATTCGTAAATTATGGTGGAAAATAAGTATTTGGTCAATAACAAACAAGCAAGATTTCTGGCTCTCACAGACCTGTAACTTCTTCTTTAAGAAGCTCTTCTGTCCTCCACTCGTTACCTGTATTAATGGCACCTGTTTGACCTCGTTATCTGTATAAAAGACACCTGTCCACAGCCTCAAACAGTCAGACTCCAAACTCAACCATGGCCAAGACCAAAGAGCTGTCGAAGGACACCAGGAAGAAAATTGTAGACCTGCACCAGGCTGGGAAGAGTGAATCTACAATAGGCAAGCAGGTTGGTGTGAATAAATCAACTGTGGGAGCAACTGTAAGAAAATGGAAGACATACAAGACCATTGATAATCTCCCTCGATCCCGTGAAGTCAAAATGATCATGAGAACGGTGAGCAAAAATCCCAGAACTACACGGAGGGACCTGATGAATGACCTGCAGAGAGCTGGGACCAAAGTAACAAAGGCTACCATCAGTAACACACTACGCCGAGAGGGACTCAAATCCTGCAGTGCCAGGCGTGTCCCCCTGCTTAAGCCAGTACATGTCCAGACCCGTCTGAAGTTTGCCAGAGAGCATATGGATGATCCAGAAGAGGATTGGGAGAATATCATGTGGTCAGATGAAACCAAAATGGAACTTTTTGGTAAAAACTCAACTCGTCGTGTTTGGAGGAAGAAGAATGCTGAGTTGCATCCCAAGAACACCATACCTACTGTGAAGCATGGGGGTGGAAACATCGTGCTTTGGGGCTGTTTTTCTGCAAAGGGGACAGGACGACTGATCCGTGTTAAGGGAAGAATGAACGGGGCCATGTATCGTGAGATTTTAAGCCAAAACCTCCTTCCATCAGTGAGAGCATTGAAGATGGAACATGGCTGGGTCTTCCAGCATGACAATGATCCCAAACACACCGCTCGGGCAACGAAGGAGTGGCTCCGTAAAAAGCATTTCAAGGTCCTGGAGTGGCCTAGCCAGTCTCCAGACCTCAACCCCATAGAAAATGTGTGGAGTCCGTGTTGCCCAGCGACAGCCCCAAAACATCACTGCTCTAGAGGAGATCTGCATGGAGGAATGGGCCAAACTACCAGCTACAGTGTGTGCAAACCTGGTGAAGACTTACAGGAAACGTTTGACCTCTGTCATTGCCAACAAAGGTTATGTTACAAAGTATTGAGTTGAACTTTTGTTATTGACCAAATACTTATTTTCCACCATAATTTACAAATAAATTCTTAAAAAATCCTACAATGTGATTTCCTGGATTTTTTTTTTCATTTTGTCTCTCATAGTTGAAGTGTAGCTATGATGAAAATTACAGACCTCTCTCATTTGTCTAAGTAGGAGAACCTGCGCAATCAGTGGCTGACTAAATACTTTTTGGCCCCACTGTATATGTAAATTTACTGATAAATTAAGTTTTAAATTTAGGATTAAGTATTAAAGTTTTTCTTATTATGATTTCTTGTTTTGTAAATGAAAGACACAAATCTTGACAATTCCAGTGAGCTATTTGATTCTTCATCAGAAAGTGCAGATGATTACATACCTGATACGACTTGTGATAGTGACATTGACACTAGCCTTAAACCAAACCAAAAAACAAAGCACAATACACTGGATGTCTCTGGCTCAGAGAGTTCCACTGTCTGTGACTCCACAACATCAGACAAAATGACCTTTGACGGGCACAGCTTTACACCTGAAGCCACTGGAGCAGAAGAAGAACTTGGTTCAAGTAAGAACATAAATGATCTAATAGTTGTTAGCGCAAGTCAAAAAAGTGGTGGACGAAGAGTGTACAACAAAAAACATTACTGCTTGTATTGCTCTAAGCCGTATGCCAAGATGGCAAGGCACCTCGAACATGTGCATGAAAATGAACCCGATGTGGCCAAAGCTCTTAAGCTTTCCAAAGGGTTTCAGGGAGAGGAAGAAACAGCTAGATTATATTCACAACAGAGGACACTACGCTCACAATGCTGCAGTTATGGAGTCAGGACAGGGGAAACTTGATGTTGGGCAGCACTTGTTAAACAAAAGGGGAAATTAGACAAGAATCAACAGTATGTGAGAGAGCAGATGCGAGAAATGGGAAGGCTGGTTCACAATGCCAGAAAAGTCACCACCTTAAAGAAAATGGAAGATCTTATGAATCCAAAAAATTACATGGAGACAGTCAAAGCTGTCAAGTTGACATGTGGGTATGACGGTGAAACAAACAAGTTTTTGACCCCATCACTAGCAAACAAACTTGGAAATATCCTGATTAAAGTAAGCAAACTTTTAAAAGCTCAAGGTTTCATCTCAAACAACCAACATCTTGTGAAGAATGCCAGTGAGTTGTAAGACATCCATCGGGAAAAGTAGAATGAGCTAATATCAGCCACGGCATTGAGGAACATAAGGTAAGCAAAGTGGAACGTACCGACTCTCATGCCTTTTACTGAAGACATCCAAAAAATGCATGCATATCTCAGTCAAGTACAAGATGAGTGGTACATTTCACTCTCGGAAAGTCCCTCTGCAAAAGCCTGGATGGAGCTGAATAAGGTGTGCCTGGCTCAGGTTATTCTCTTCTCAGGGAAGGAGAAGTTGCCAGCATGCTCTTATCTGCATTTTTATCAAGAGACACTTCTGATCACCATGAGGATGTGGACTGGGCACTGTCTGAAGAGGAAAAAAAGCTCTGCAGACACTTCTCAAGGATTGTCGTCGGGGGGAAACGTGGTCGCCCAGTTCCAATTCTTCTGACTCCAAAAATGTTTTGTGCATTAGAGATCCTTGTTAATAGACAATGGTTATATGTTTGCAAGACCAGAAGCTATGACACATTTCAGAGGATCAGACCGTCTCTGTGGCTTTGCAAAGGTGTGTGGTGCAAAGAGTCCCACTGACATCTACCAAACTGAGAAAGCATGCTGCAACCCTTTCAACTGTGCTAAACATGATAGACACAGAAATGGACCAGCTTGCCAATTTTCTTGGACATGACATAAGAATCCATCGTGAGTTCTATCGACTGCCTGAGAAGACCCTACAGCTCGCCAAGATCAGCAAAGTTTTTCAATGCCGTGGCTGATATCAGCTCATTCTACTTTTCCCGATGGATGTCTTGAAACTCACTGGCATTCTTCACAAGATGTTGGTTGTTTGAGATGAAACCTTGAGCTTTTAAAAGTTTGCTTACTTTAACCAGGATATTTCCAAGTTTGTTTGCTAATGATGGGGTCAAAAACTTGTTTGTTTCACTGTCATACCCACATGTCAACTTGACAGCTTTGACTCTCTCCATGTAATTTTTTGGATTCATAAGGTCTTCCATTTTTTTTAAGGTGGTGACTTTTCTGGCATTGTGAACCAGCCTTCCCATTTCTCGCATCTGCTCTCACACATACTGTTAAAAGTATGTGAAGTCATTTCCCAATGTTTCTTTACATGGTTGTGTAAAGGGCACAAGTTTCCCCTGTCCTGACTCCATAACTGCAGCATTGTGAGTGTAGTTTCCTCTGTTGAGAATATAATCTAGCTGTTTCTTCCTCTCCCTGAAACCCTTTGGAAAGCTGTGCCTGTCAGAGGTCATTTTGTCTGATGATGTCGAGTCACAGACAGTGGAACTCACTGAGCCAGAGACATCCAGTGTATATCAAAAGATCAGCAAAGTTCTAATGGCTCTTGAGCAAGGAAGATTAGCTGAGTTTCATGGCAAGAACTTGGATAAAATTGGGCTAGATCCTGATGGTATATTATTTTATTTTACTTTTTGTATTTGGTTTTTGCTTTCTTGCTTTTGTTGAAGTCCCAGTGAATAAAGGGTTTAAGTACTGTTTGATTACTTAGCTAACTAATGCCTGTGTGTATTCTACAGACTGACTGTAAGTGAGGGGGATAAATTGTCGTCATTATAGTGTGTTTTTATAGAATGTAAATATTATTAGGGGGCATATGGGCTTGGGACTGGGACTTCTGTGTGGGAAGCCACAGTGTTGTTAAAAATATAACTCATGGTGTAACCTAATCAAACAGTGTAACACAGTGTCAGTCTTACTTACAAGAAACAGACCCACTTTGAAACATTAAACACTAAAGCCAGTAGCCTGCTCAGGTAGGACAATTGCAGACAAATTAAAGCAGGAAAAATGGTCAGGGTCAGAGCATCTCCAAAACAGCAGGTTTGGGGTGTAACAGTATGCAGTGGTTAGTACTTGAGTCTGGTCCATGGTAGACCATGGAGTGTTCATGGTAGAATCAAGTAATTTCGAGGGTTTACTTTCTTACTGTACTCTTGTAAAAAGGTGGTGGGATGTATTAAGCCGCAGTCAAAGTCAGTTCTCGAAGGTGATGTTTTGGCAGCAGGAAAAATGGGCAACAGTAAGGAACTGTGTGACTTTGACAAGGACCAAATTGTGATGTCTGTGATGCATCTCCAAAACAGCAGGTCTTGTGGGTTGTTCCCAGTAAACAGTGGTTAGTACCTACCAAAAATGGTCCACAGTAGGCTTGGTGTCAGGGTCATGTGCACCCAAGGCTCATTGGTCTTGTGTAGTTTATGTTTCGATGGGTCAGAGCTATACAGGTGTCACTAGTGGGACTTACATAATATTAGGCGGGTTTTAATTTTATGGCTGATCTGTGTATTTATAGCTATTATGAGAATTTGATCCTAATAATCTTTGTCTATGGCAGAATGGACAAACAGTGCAAAGGTAAAACTGCCCATAAGAAGAAAACACCTTGGCTGCAGACAGAGGTGCAGGCGGTGGAATGGCACACGAATCGCTTCATCACATCTTGTATCGTACCAGCACAGCGAGACTGTGAGAAGTGTTTAAGGGCTGAACCAGAAGCTCCTAAGAACCGTGACTGGCAAAATCTGAAATTCTATGTTTATAATCGTATTACGGCCTACAAAAGAAAATTGCAATACAGATAGTTTAAAGATCATTGAGTCTCTGGTATGGCAGTTTTTGTTTACATTCACATGTTCTGATATTGCAGTTTTTGTTTGCATTCACATGTCTCAGCAAGACACACACATGCATACGTCATAAAGGTCTACTGAACAGAAATAGAATTATTTGCTATTTTTTAAAAAGCATTTGAACATTTTGCAATATATTGATTTTCTTTGAACTGTCAATAATACACTATATTGCCAAAAGTATTCGCTCGCCTGCCTTCACACGCATATGAACTTGAGTTCATCCTGAAAAACTTACCATATACAGTGGGGGAAATAAGTATTTGATCCCCTGCTGATTTTGTAAGTTTACCCCCTTACAAAGACTTGAACAGTCTATAATTTTTATGGAAGGTTTATTTTAACAGAGAGAGACAGAATATCAAAAAAAAAAAAAAAAATAAGTATTTGATCCCCTACCAACCAGCAAGAATTCTGACCCCCACAGACCGGTTATGTGCCCATGAGGCGCACAAATTAGTCCTGTCCCTATATAAAAGACTCCTGTCACAGAATCAGTTTCTTCTGTTCAAATCTCTCGACCCCCATGGGCAAGACCAAAGAGCTATCAAAGGACGTCAGGGACAAGATTGTAGACCTGCACACGGCTGGAATGGGCTACAAGACCATCAGCAAGAAGCTTGGTGAGAAAGAGACCACTGTTGGTGCGATCATTCGAAAATGGAAGAAATACAAGATCACAGTCAATCGCCCTCGCTCTGGAGCGCCATGCAAGATCTCACCTGGTGGGGTAAGAATGATTCTGAGAAAGGTGAGGTCAGTCCAGAATTACACGGGAGGAGCTTGTCAATGATCTCAAGGGAGCTGGGAGCAGAGAAATGCTGGATATGACCCCAAGAACACCATCCCCACCGGGCATTTCTCTGCCTCCAAACACGGCGAGTGGAGTTGATGCCAAAGAGCTCAATTTTGGTCTCATCTGACCATATCACATTCTCCCAAGCTTTCTCTGAATCATTCAGGTGTTCATTGGCAAACTTCAGACGGACCTGTACATGAGCCTTCTTGAGCAGAGGGACTTTGCGGGCACTGCAGGATCTCAATCCATTACGGCGAAGTGTGTTACTAATGGTTTTCTTGGTGACTGTGCTCCCAGCTCCCTTGAGATCATTGACAAGCTCCTCCCATGTAATTCTGGACTGACCTCACCTTTCTCAGAATCATTCTTACCCCACCAGGTGAGATCTTGCATGGAGCTCCAGAGCGAGGGCGATTGACTGTGATCTTGTATTTCTTCCATTTTCAAATTATCGCACCAACAGTGGTCTCTTTCTCACCAAGCTTCTTGCTGATGGTCTTGTAGCCCATTCCAGCCTTGTGCAGGTCTACAATCTTGTCCCTGACGTCCTTTGATAGCTCTTTGGTCTTGCCCATGGTGGTGGAGAGATTTGAACAGAAGAAACTGATTCTGTGACAGGAGTCTTATACAGGGACAGGACTAATTTGTGTGCCTCATGGGCACATAACCGGTCTGTGGGGGTCAGAATTCTTGCTGGTTGGTAGGGGATCAAACACTTATTTCACTTAATTAAATACAAATTAATTTATAACTTTTATTTAATGTTTTTTTTCTGTATTTTTTGTTGATATTCTGTCTCTCTCTGTTAAAATAAACCTTCCATAAAAAATATAGACTGTTCAAATCTTTGTAAGGGGGTAAACTTACAAAATCAGCAGGGGATCAAATACTTATTTCCCCCACTGTAGAAGCACTTTGTAGTTCTACAATTACTGACTGTAGTCCATCCGTTTCTCTACTTACTTTTTAACCTGCTTTCACTCTGTTCTTCAATGGTCAGGACCCCCACAGGACCACCACAGAGCAGGTATTATTTGGGTGGTGGATGATTCTCAGCACTGCAGTGACACTGACATGGTGGTGGTGTGTTAGTGTGTGTTGTGCTGGTATGAGTGGATCAGACACAGCAGCGCTGCTGGAGTTTTAAACACCGCACTGTCACTGCTGGACTGAGAAGAGTCCACCAACCTAAAATATCCAGCCAAAAGCCCCCGTGGGCAGCGTCCTGTGACCACTGATGAAGGTCTAGAAGATGACCGACTCAAACAGCAGCAATAGATGAGCGATCGTCTCTGACTTTACATCTACAAGGTGGACCAACTAGGTAGGAGTGTCTAATAGAGTGGACAGTGAGTGGACACGGTATTTAAAAACTCCAGCAGCACTGCTGTGTCTGATCCACTCATACCAGCACAACACACACTAACACAACACCACCATGTCAGTGTCACTGCAGTGCTGAGAATCATCCACCGCCTAAATAATACCTGCTCTGTGGAGGTACTGACCATTGAAGAACAGGGTGAAAGCATGTTAAAAATTAAATCTTGAGTTTTGCAATTTAAATGTCTTTAATGCCTGTATAGTTTTATAAGTAGCATTATTTTAGTGGTAATAATTGTCCAGTGATTGAGTAGTAGCTGATTCTGGGTGGTTCACTGTGGTACAAAAAAATTCATGACAAAGAATTAAAGAAAGAAACACTTAAACAGTGAAAAATAAAATAGTTTGATTTGAGTTAAAAAAGTATCCAGACAATAATTTACTACTCTTCCAATCCACTGTACATGAGTAGAGATAGACTTTAACTTCATCTATTAATATTTTTTTTTAATTACACTGATATTGGCTGTAAATCTAGAAATGTCAAACATAAATCTTGCTATGTTGTCGAGATGACTACATGCACATCACTAGATGTTCTATGCAAAGACTACATAATCTATGAACAAGTAAGCTAAGCTAAATTTAAACATTTTAATGTGATTTATGGACTATTACTGCATCTTTTGATTTTACATAGATGTATATTAAACCTTTTTGTTTAAAAGTAAGATAATCTGTAGATTAGCTTGAAATAATTACATGCCCTTTAATGGTAATATAAATGAATTGTAATTAACTCAATGTTCTTGCAAGGTCCCCACTAATCACATTGGCATTTGTGTGTTTTATGCTAATATTATGTAAATGAGGTCCCCATTAGTCATATTTATAAGATTTTTCTAAGTCCCCACTAAACACGGTCCTGACATGACTTCTTAAATTCTGATGTTTGAACGCGTGTATGAGCTAAGAAAAATCTGTTTAGTGTGCCTGATTTTTTTCAGCCCTCTAGAGGCTGTAGAAAGGGTGGTCCCCGCAAGTGATGTTCATAACATTGGTCCCCATCTGACATGAAAACGCGTATGTGTGTGTGTGTGAGTGTGTGTGTGAGTGTGAGTGTGTGTGTGAGTGTGTGTGTGTGTGTGTGTGAGTGTGTGTGTGAGTGTGTGTGTGAGTGTGAGTGTGTGTGTGTGTGAGTGTGTGTGTGTGAGTGTGTGTGTGTGTGTGTGTGTGTGTGAGTGTGTGTGTGTGTTGATTAGCCTCAGGAACAGTTAGCATCCCTCAGGGAAACCTGCTCCACCAGATGCACGGCGGAGCCTCAGAGAAGCTAAAACGTCGCTTCTCCTTTAGCCGAGAGACTTTCTGTGAGGACGCAGAGAATGAATCTAGCTAATTAGCATCTTTTAAAGTCCGCGGCGCTGAAAGAGTCGGGACCGGACGAGCACTTAAAGTCGAACTCCGAGTCCTCGCAGCGCTCGGGGGAACCTCGTCAGATTAAATATTTACAGCGTTTTCTGCTCCTGCGCTGTTGTTTATGCTAATCGATAGCTTTTAGCCGTGACGCTGGTTAGCTTGGCGCGGCGCTGAAAGCGATCGCTGAATAAATTCTCAGATTAAATCTGTGTTATTAAAATAAACAAGAACCGTCACATAAAAATAAAAACATAAAATATCTAGTATATGGAAAAAAGTATCGGCCGTCCAAAGTCGGCTGAACGAATTCCCACAGACACACTCCAAAATCCCGAGTAAAGGCCATCGGAACTGGAAATAGAAGAAAAACTTCACATTAACTCTTTAGTGTTAAAGCAGATCAGGTGTCCACATACTTTTGGCACATAATGCATACTGGTCGACTTAAACTGTATGGGTCAAGCATTTAGGCCTGTACCGTTCTCTTGGTGTACTCTACATGTACATTTGACCAGTTTGCTGTAAGGCCTGATCTGATTTTAAAATTTTTCCAACATCACAAATTCCCACAGACACACTCCCAAATCTTGCAGGAAGCCTCGTACTGTATGGGTCAAGCATTTAGGCCGGTACCGTTCTCTTGGTGTACTCCACACATGCATCCGTCCACTTTCTCCGCATTTTAAGACCCTAATTTATAACGTGTTCATTTGCAGCACATAACACATACTGGTTTACAAGAACTTGTGCTAAAGGAAATTGTGCTACTGTATGGGTCAAGCATTAAGGCCTGTACCGTTCTCTTGGTGTACTCCACATGTACATTTGACCAGTTTGCTGTAAGGCCTGATCTTAACCCCATTAAACACGTGTGGAAGTAATTGGAATGGCGACCGCTAGCCAGGTCTCTTCGTCCAACGTCAGCTGCCATTTGGACTGAAATGGCACAAATTCCCACAGACACACTCCCAAATCTTGCAGGAAGCCGGGACCGTTCTCTTGGTGTACGCCACACATGCATCCGTCCTCTTTTTTTCGTATCTTCAGACCCTGAATTTATAACGTCTGCAAGAACCTGTGCTAAAGGAACTTGTGCTTCTGTATGGGTCAAGCATTTAGGCCGGTACCGTTCTCTTGGTGTACTCCATCTTCCTGACTCAGGAAGTGTTATTCATCTAGCATGAATAGTATAACCGCGGGGACGCGTCGCTGCTAACAAGTGTGAAATCGGCGTGGATTGTAATCGCCAGGGTGACACCTGCTCCCCCGCCGAAAAAACACACGCCTCTGAAAAAAAGAGGACGAGCGCGGGGGCGGGAGACGGAGGGGAGGGGGAAGCGAGCGTGTCTCAGAGCCCTTCTGTTACCGCAGGCTGGGAAAGTAAGAATCACACACGGGATTACTGTGAATTACACCCTGAGGATGACATCATCACACACACACACTCACACACACACACACACTCACACACACACACACACGGAGTCCAACACAGTGGTAGATGATCGCCGGGGGCAGGTTGCTTTCTGCACTGTGTGTGATAAGACCTGATGAAGGCCTCACACACACACACACACACACACACACACACACTCTCTCTCACACACACACACACACACACACACACCAAAAGTATACAGACACCCTCCTATTTATCAAGTGCAGGCCTGTTTTCTTAGTCACTCATTCACAAAGGCATGTTTTGACCACCGTGAACACATTTGGGATGAATCGGAACGTCGACTGCGAGTCCGTCCTTATTTACCAGAGCGCCGAACCAAAGGGGCACAATCACACTCCATAATCTTCTCTAGTGGTATAGTGGTCAAAAGTGTGTGACCACAGCTTCGGCATCACCTGACCCTGAGCTCGGTAGTCTCGTGGGTGGAGCTTTGGGCTAGCAACTCTTTTGGGAAAAGTTTGAATCCCGGCTCTGCCATTCAGCCACTGTTGGGCCCTTGAGCGAGGCCCTTAACCCTGTCTGCTCCAGGGGGGCCGTACAACGTCTGACCCTGTACAATTCTACTACAATTATATTTCTATTCTATTACAATTCTATTTCTATTCTGTTTCTATTCTATTACTATTCTGTTTTTATTATATTTCTATTCTATTGCTATTCTACTACAACTATTTCTATTATATTACTATTCTATTTCTGTTCTGCTTCTTTTCTATTTCTATTCTATTACTATTCTATTTCTATTCTATTACAATTATATTTCTATTGTTACTATTATATGTCTATTCTATTACTATTCTATTTTTATTCTATTTATAATCTATTACTATTCTATTTCTATTCTGTTATATGACTATTCTACTACAATTCTATTTCCATTCTATTACTATACTATTACAATTTCTATTTTATTTCTATTATATTACTATTCTATCGCTCATCTATTTCTATTCTATTACTACTCTATTACAATTCTATTTCTGTTGTTTTTCTATTCTATTACTATTCTACTTCTATTCTATTACTATTCTATTTCTATTCTATCACTATTATATTACTATTCTACTTATATTATATTTCTATTCTATTACTACTATATTTCTATTATATTACTATTATATTTCTATTTTACTGCTATTCCATTAATATTATATTTTTATTTCTATTCTATTTTATTCTACACAGCGTTCAGTTGTGAGCTGGATGGAGTCTCGATCCGATGCTGTTTCTCATGGCAGGAGCCTAAACCAGGGGTTTAACTCCAGTAAAACCAGTAAATCCCTCCGAGAGAGAGAGAGAGAGAGAGAGAGAGAGAGAGAGAGAGAGAGAGAGAGAGAGAGAGAGAAAAGCTCTTCATCTCCGACTCCATCACCTCAGATAAAAACGTTACGCTCCAGAACACACACCATTCAGTCCGGGGATCAGGAGGTGAACCAAAAAGAACAGAAACAACTTCAAAACCCTTCAGACGGGGTCTGCATCAGATTCTGATACTCAAAAAGCAGATTTTGAGAACCAAAAACTATTTTACATTTATAAATAGTCAGTTTTTCACTTTTGGCTGCACTTTTTCTCAGTCACGCTTCTCTCAGTCTTTCTCTCAGCTCAAAATTCTTCTTGAGTTAGAGTTCTGGCCCTGTTTTTACTGGTGGGCGGGATCTTGTCACTCATTGGCTGCTGGAGATAAACCCTGAGTACCTTAAATCTTGCCAGACTACATAGTGTCTATGTTATTCCAAAGCAAAAACTTCATATACATTTTTGGTTTTATAACATTCCTTATTGGTCCCCTTTTTCGTGTAGGTCATTTCCATCTCTCTTCCAGAGGCAGAGAGTAGCTGGCAAGCGACGATTTACAGTTGCCTCTAAAGTCTGCAAGATCACAAAGTTGCCAAAACCCTTTTCTTTGTAACTTCTGCTTACTAAATAAAAATTCAGAAACCTCATCTCCTTCAGAGGAGTTGGAACTATTTCAGGCTGGATTAGGGAGATGAAAGATTTCTGTATGATGTACTCGGTAAGCGGGTCTTATCTCCAGCAGCCAATGAGTGACGAGATCCCACCCACCTGTCAAAATAGGGTTCTGGCATGGCTTATTTCCAGCAGCCAATGAGTGACAAGATCCCGCCCACCTGTAAAAACAGGGCCAGAACTCTAACTCGAGAAGAATTTTGAGCTGAGAGAAAGACTGAGAGAAGCGTAACTGAGCGAGGTATAAAAAAAAAGCGGAAGCGAGAAACTTTTCAAACTAGCGAGACCGAGAGAAGCGTGATTGAGAAAAAGCGCAACCAAAAGTGAAAAACTGACTATTTATAAATGTAAAATAGTTTTTGGTTCTCAGAATCTGCTTTTCTTCTTAATACTTTTGGCCCTATTTTGACGCCATACTTTCCTGACCAATCAGCTACAAATTCCCACAGACGTACTTTAAAATCTCGTTAGAAGGCTTCTCACAGACGATGTTTGTTTTTGAAACTGTGCGACAACCAGCTCACGGTCAGGCGTCCGAATACTTTCGGCTCACAGAATAAATATTTCTCACCAGCGAAGAAAAATAAGCCATCACAGGAGAACAAAGTGAAAAGGATTGTGGGAAATGAATGTTTGGACAGAATAATGATGCCGTTTTGGGGGGTGAATCATTATAAATGGGTGAGGGATCGCCGCCCCTACACCCCCCCCCCCCCCCCCTCCCTCGTGCTCTGATCTGTTAAATGAAGCTTTTTTTAGCCCCCGAAATAACAGTGACGCCTGGACGCGGCGATTATCTCCCTAATCCAGCTCTAATCGTCTGCAGTGACGTCTGGAGGTCAGAGCTCATCACCTCCGACCCTGAAGGTCATGTTTAGCTGGTGCCACGTCTGTCTGACAAAACACACACACACACACAAACACACACATATAAACACACACACACACACTTACTCTGCAGAGATCACACACACCACATGTACTACTGGACATGCTACACACATGCTACAAACACTACACCCACTGCATACACGACTAACACATGCTCTTCAAATGCTACAGAATAAGATGCTCAAGTACTGGGTGTCCACAAACTTTCGGCCATGCATTGTTTATCTTTTTCCAGACAGGAAATAAAGCGCTAACCATTTCCATACGCACACACGACAAGTCCAAACACAGCCGGCATTAATTAGCTTAGTTAGCGTGCCTGGCGCTAACGCTCGCGGGCACGTTGAGTCGCATTACGGCCGCCGTCACTCTGCGGAGAGGTTTTTATTAATAAAGAGAAAACACGCGTCCTGCCATGTGGATCTGATCAAGGTTAGCTTTATTAGCATGTGCGTATCGAGTACCGAAATGCCCTGGCCATTCTACACAGACAGAATGCTATAGCATTCTCCAACCAGCTCGTATTTATGTGTCCGCAAACTTCCAGCCATAAATAAAATGAGAATTTTAAGCTGATATTAATGGGGAGGCTATAAATTAAGCCCGAAATAAAATAAAAAAATCCACGAGAACGGATCATTTGATCCTCGTAGCGTTTCCATTTTCACATTTCCTCCTTTACATCCCATTAAACCCCACCGAGGCGGAGATTCTCCGAGGGGATCGCATTTTTTTAGGGTCTCCGTCTTGTCGGATTTTAATAGGCAGCTAAAGTTCCATTAAAAAAGTTAAAAATTAGCGTCCAGATTCAGTTCCAGCAAGCGACTTTACTAGAGCCGCAGTCAATCTGCTAATGTGCTATTGGGTGCTAATGAACTAGCTCATCAGTGCTGCGTGGATACGAGTTGGATTTAAAAAGCAAGACAACTTGCAAACAATTGTAACATTAGCATTAGCTTGGCTTCAAAATCAAAACTGATCGGCTGTGTCTGAGGGAGGGTGTGCCGAGGGTGTGCCGAGGGGCCTCTACTGGCAGGTCGATGGTACTGCACAGAGACGGTGAATAATAATATGAAACACGTGTCGGGGGGCATGTGCTAGGGAATTGGATATGACCAGATTGGAAGAAATAGGAAGGACAAGGACGGTTCCCCGGTCTCCAAAATCAGTTCCGTTAAAGCAGTGGGAACAGACCAGGCTGTGACGGGCGTCGGCTGGTCACCTCTCCTCTCTGAAACACACGCCGGTTATCTGATAGCTAGCAAACTCTAATTAATACCGTTATTAATGACTCAGTAATACCTCAGTTAATACCTCAGTTAATACCTCAATTAGTATCTCACCTGTTGTCTCAATTAATACCTTAATTAACACCTCACATTATACCTCAAAAAACACCTCAGATAATTAAAGCAATAAGCCACGAGAGGCCGTGCATTACTGTGATTTTAGCACGGGAAGACGTTTTTGGCATGACGCGAAGCAGAGTGCCTAAAACTTCTTTCCCCGTGCTAAAATCATAGCAGTAACGCACGGTCTCGAGTGGCTTATTGCTTTTATAAAACGGCGGTCAACATAAAATATACTAAATACAACAATGTTTAATTCATAAATGTATTTATTATGTATAAACTTACAATAAAGCATTCTTCCGCGAGGCAAAATAGTTCGATTAACAGTGTTGCTAGGCAACATGAGGGCGAAAATAACATTAACTTTTTCTATTCAGTGGTGTATTAATATGGAATGATGTGAGGTGGTCCTAGGTGTGCGTTTATCGGGGATTTTACAACGGCTTCGAACGCGGCTCAGCCAATCAGATTTTAGGACCAGAACTATCCGTTTTATAAGCCTCAATTAGTACCTCGCCTATTGTCTCAATTAATACCTTAATTAACACCTCACATTATACCTCAATTAATACCTCAGTTAATACCTCAATTAATACCTCACCTATTGTCTCAATTAATACCTTAATTAACACCTCACATTATACCTCAATTAATACCTCAGTTAATGCCTCAATTAGTACCTCATCTATTGTCTCAATTAATACCTTAATTAACACCTCACATTATACCTCAATTAATACCTCAGTTAATGCCTCAATTAGTACCTCACCTATTGTCTCAATTAATACCTTAATTAACAACTCACATTATACCTCAGTTAATACCTCAGTTAATGCCTCAATAAATACCTCAGTTAATACCTCAATTAGTACCTCATCTATTGTCTCAATTAATACCTTAATTAACACCTCACATTATACCTCAATTAATACCTCAGTTAATACCTCAATTAGTACCTCATCTATTGTCTCAATTAATACCTTAATTAACACCTCACATTATACCTCAGTTAATACCTCAGTTAATACCTCAATTAGTACCTCACCTATTGTCTCAATTAATACCTTAATTAACACCTCACATTATACCTCAATTAATACCTCAGTTAATACCTCAATTAATACCTCACCTATTGTCTCAATTAATACCTTAATTAACACCTCACATTATACCTCAATTAATACCTCAGTTAATACCTCAATTAATACCTCACCTATTGTCTCAATTAATACCTTAATTAACACCTCACATTATACCTCAATTAATACCTCAGTTAATACCTCAATTAATACCTCACCTATTGTCTCAATTAATACCTTAATTAACACCTCACATTATACCTCAGTTAATACCTCAGTTAATACCTCAATTAATACCTCACCTATTGTCTCAATTAATACCTTAATTAACACCTCACATTATACCTCAATTAATACCTCAGTTAATACCTCAATTAATACCTCACCTATTGTCTCAATTAATACCTTAATTAACACCTCACATTATACCTCAATTAATACCTCAGTTAATGCCTCAATAAATACCTCAGTTAATACCTCAATTAATACCTCACCTATTGTCTCAATTAATACCTTAATTAACACCTCACATTATACCTCAATTAATACCTCAGTTAATACCTCAATTAATACCTCACCTATTGTCTCAATTAATACCTTAATTAACACCTCACATTATACCTCAATTAATACCTCATTTAATACCTCAATTAGTACCTCACCTATTGTCTCAATTAATACCTTAATTAACACCTCACATTATACCTTACTTAATACCTCAAGGTGCCGACCCAAACCTTCAAGATGAACAAGTCATAGGCGAAAGGCGCGTCACTGGAATTCTGGATGCAAAGAATGCTCTAGGCCAAAAATCTCGACGTGATTGATGTCATTCAGGTCTTTTATAAGCACCACTGTTTTAACACAGAGGTCGATAGTGACACAACAGCTGGCCACATCTGGAAGCCATCGTGCCACAGATGTTGGGGCGGTAGATGTGATGGAGAGATGCAGATTTATACGCTGTAGTGTTTTTATGTCATCCATGTACCCTCTGATATTAACATACAATCTATTAAACACACAATTTAAATGTTCTACAGGGAGTGATGATGATCTATCTATCTATCTATCTATCTATCTATCTATCTATCTATCTATCTATCTATCTATCTATCTATCTATCTATCTATCTATCTATCTATCTATCTATCTATCTATCTATCTATCTATCTATCTATCTATCTATCTATCTATCTATCTATCTACTTGCCATGTGTATTGTTCATTTCCAAACGCTGCAGCTCTGGATTTGGATGCTAATCAAGAACAAGGAGCTTAGGAAGGATGTACAAAAGCTACGACAACATTTGGAGAAGACAAAATTACAAAACTGATGTGGTCTACAGCGATGTGCAGGGTCTGATGAGGACATTCGGTTCTACACAAGGTAAGATATTACTCAAGTGACAAGCTATATTGCTCTGTACAGCGTCCTCTGACGATCTTGCTTTTCCCGTCTTTCTTCGCTCTTTCTTATCAGCAGCCGCTCATTAAATCACGTCATTTTCTTTTTTTACTCCGGCTGCGTCCGATTTTAATAAGGTGCGTAATAAACCCCTCTCAGAGTCGCCTCGCCGTCCTTCGGGAGCGCAGGACCTACATTTTGGCGCGAGGTGTTTCAACAGAACGTTGGTTTACTCTCAGGCACGATCGCTGGCCTTGTTTTCATTTCTTTTCCCGTCTTCAGGGGTCTGAAGTAAAAATGATCCTTTTGGCGTTTGGGGAAATGAACCGGTGAGAAGGACGAAGAGGGAAAATGAGGAACAGCTTGGTGGATGGAAGCGAGTAGATTGATATTCCATAAGCCGTAAGCTTGTTCAGATTTTATTTATCCGGAGAAAAGAACCCCCCCATCCCCACCCAAACCGAAACATCTGGCCCGGAGTGCCCTCCTGCTCCGACCGAGCCGTGAGAGCGGGCGCGAGTGCGGCTCTTGAATAAAACACTCGCCCGGGGAGCACTTGACCTTCAAACATCCTTCATGTCACTAAGTTAAAAGCGACCCGATGAGACTCACGTACGAACCTGCCGAAATACGACTTGCCAGATTTGGTTAAGGGGGGTCAAGAAGGGAGGGGGGGGGGGGGGGTGATGCTAAAATTGACAAGATTTCCCCAAAGAAATTAAAATAGACTGAAGAAAGCAAACGTCTCTCACAGCTTTCACTTCACATCTGGTTCGACTTCTGATCACAAAGCAGCTTGTTTAAAGAATCTTTTATTGAGTCGTACACGATGTGGCCAAAAGTATTTGGACACCAGACTATGAGCCTGTCGGGCATCCCAGTCAAAAACAAGTACTTTAAACCACCTCCTTGTTTCTACACTCACTGTCCATTTAATCAGCTCCACTTACCATATAGAAGCACTTTGTAGTTCTACAATTACTGACTGTAGTCCATCTGTTTCTCTTGAATGGTCAGGACCCCCACAGGACCACTACAGAGCAGATATTATTTAGGTGGTGGATGATTCTCAGCACTGCAGTGACACTGACATGGTGTGTTAGCCTGACATGGTGTGTTAGTGTGTGTTGTGCTGGTATAAGTGGATCAGACACAGCAACTCTGCTGGAGTTTTTAAACACTGTGTCCACTTACTGTCCACTCTATTAGACACTCCTACCTAGTTGGTCCACCCTGTAGATGTAAAGTCGGTCATCTTCTAGACCTTCATCAGTGGTCACAGGACGCTGCCCACGGGGCGCTGTTGGCTGGTTATTTTTGGTTGGTGGACTATTCTCAGTCCAGCAGTGACAGTAAGGTGTTTAAAATACACTCATACCAGCACAACACACACTAACACACCACCACCATGTCAGTGTCACTGCAGTGCTGAGAATAATCCACCACCTAAATAATACCTGCTCTGTGGTGGTCCTGTGGGGGTCCTGACCATTGAAGAACAGCATGAAAGGGGGCTAACAAAGCATGCAGAGAAACAGATGGCTGTTGATGCTCTATGTGATATTTTCACCTGGAACAACAGCTGAGCCTTGACCCAGCATCACAGGGAAAAACGGGTACTACAACTGGCACATTTGGTACTCGGGTGTCGCAGAGGTAAAGCACACTATTCCCTTCAGTGCTGACATCTCACGCTCGATAATCTCAGCTCGCCGGGCGTCTATACGGACAATGATTGTTATGACCTCTGCTGGCTGATCGATGATGCTGCACAGAGACGGGGGATAACAGAGATCAGTGCGTGATACAGATCTCCATATGAACCCGTCTCATCGGTCAGGAGTGGAGGTCTGCACCAGTAGAGAGGTGAAATTCGATCAGGGAATTGGATATGCCTAAATTGCTTGGTACTCCAAGTCCAATATTTTGGTACCAAGACTGGAAAGAAGAGACGTAAGGAGTAAATGAAAGGAACTGGGAGTGTGAGGACCAAATCACAGGAGTCTGGAGGTTCCTTTGTGTGTGTCTATACTGGGACTGTAATCGGTTGTAGCGGCGAGTCTTTGTATTTTAGCCTTTCAGGACAGAAAAAAAGAAAATCTGTAAACGCTGAAAGACTAGTCAGTGCCGGAGAGAGAAAATTACACCTCAGACAGAGGTGCTCACAAAGAAGAAAAGTCGGCGAGACAGAAAGATCTCCCGCTGTTATGACAGTAAAACATTCTGGGATGGTTACGTATTCCCTCTGACGGTGCAAAACTGGGGCTGAGGTTGTGATTTTCTTTGTACTCTGTGTGCACATCGTCATTCTGTCCTTCAGAAAAGACAGAAAACATGAAACTGCACTCGCACTGCTTTGTTGAGATGATCTTTTTCCTGCACTTGACTTTACAATACACACTACACACATATGTATATATTTATACTGTATATAGCACATACAGTGTTTTCCTATATGGTAGTACTTGTCACACTGCTGTAAAATTATAATTGCATTACAGAGTCAATATTTCAGCCTGATCGATGTCGTTATGGATCCGAAACCTAGCTGGAAGTACCCTGAACAAGGCGCTATTCATGACTCCAGTTAAAGAAAGATCACTAACTGTGAACTATTACCAATGTAAAGCAGCCACAGTGGGCACAGGAGGTACTGAAGAGATACTGTCTTGGCCTTAGTGGTGGAGTCACTTAAGTTCCTGGGCACCACCTTATCCAGGGACCTAAAGTGGGAAAAGAACACACTCTCCATCGCCAAGAGGGCTCAGCAGAGAATGTTCTTCCTGAGACAGCTGAAGAAATTCAACCTGCCCCAGAGTCTGCTGATCCAGTTCTACACAGCAATAATAGAGTCCATCCTTACATCGTCCATCACCATCTGGTTTGGTTCCTCAACATCACATGAACGAGCCACACTCCAGCGTATAATCAGGACAGCGGAGAGGATCATTGGATGTAGTCTGCCAACGCTTCAGGACATTTACAACAGCAGAGTGCTGAAGCGTGCCGGCAAAATTACAGCAGACCCCTCTCATCCTGGACATCACCTTTTTCAAACTCTTCCAACTGGCAGAAGACTCAGGACAATAAAAACAAACACATCCAGACACGCTAACAGCTTTTTCCCCAGAGCTGTAACACTTTTTAACCAAAGTTGTTCTGTTGGGCAAATGTTGGTAAATACGTTCTATGTTACATGTCATACACGTGTAATTATCTGTACTATTATGTGTATTGTGTGTACTACTGTGTGGACTATTGTGTGTATCATTGAGTGTATCACCAAAGCAAATTCCTCGTATGTGTAACATACCTGGCGAAATAAAGTGATTCTGATTCTGATTCTGATTGGTTTCCACTGGGTGCTCTGTTTTTCACCCGTCTCCTAAAACATGCTAGTAGGTAGAACGTCCACGCTGAAGTGCTCCAGGTCTTTGGGGACTGTCCAGTCCAGACTGAAGACCTCCACATTGAATCACCCCAGGTTCCTAGGAACCTCAAGACTGGGGACTCCAGACAGGTCTAGGTTCATGGGGACCTAGATTTAATTCTTGTCACTATTTACTTTCTTGGTTGATTTCCAGTGGGCGCTCCGTTCTTTATCTGCCTCCCAAAACATGCTAGTAGGTAGATTAGCTACTCTGAAGAGCTCCAGATCTCCAGACAAATCCTGACTGGACCACTGGAGGTTTTGCATTTTCATCAAGTTTTCAGTGGGTTCTTTGTTTTCCCCATCCAAAATATGCCAGTAGGTGAAAATTGATTGTCAAATTATATAAAGAGTAGAGAAAATATAATGAAAAACTGATCACTTTTAAAATAATAATAGACGGCCTTTCTTCTTAAACCTGGTTGGCACGCTGGTGTCTTTTAGATGGACCCTCCACATCTCGTTTAATGGTTAATAAGTACAAATAAATAATTGGTCTTGAGAGAAGGCGCACGTATACATCCGAACGACATACCACGAAATTCACACTCCGGGTTCCAACCTGTAAATCTACTGTACTAGAAGACCAATTTTGTTCTTTGTTTTCTAAGGTTCTTGAAGATCATCTCACCTTCCCACTTTTCCATCAAATCCAAGACGATCTAAGAACCAGGAAATTAGCTTCGTGCTATCTCGCAGGACGTCAATCATGCCTAATTTCTGCTCAATCACCGAGCTGTGGAAAGCGGATCCTTATCAGAGTCGTTATCGGTCGATTAGGAACCGTGTCGCCGGGCTGAAAGAGGTCCTACATTCATGAGATCTCCCTCAGGGCTGCTGGACAGCTGGAGCATGCTAATCTACCAGAACGGGCTTTGAGGTTCTGGCCTCGGATCGGCTTTCCCAGACTGTAATTATGATCTCGGGAATGGAGAGTAGCGGGAACGGCAGTCACGGGCAACTAACAGCAACCCTGCACTCGGGAAAAACGCTCTAAAAATGGCTGCTTTTGATGAATGACCGGCTTGAACATTCCAGGAACGCACCGGCTATTACAGATGAAGTCTTACACTGAATGTTTGGAGCACGTGCAACCTGGTCCGAGAAGTCTGAGACCCTCTAAAGATGTAAACAGGGGTCTTTTGCTCAGGGTTCAAAAGAAGAAGTCTTTCCTGACCATCAGTTCTTTTGGGCTTACAAAAATGAGCACAAATTCCCACAGACATATTCCAAAGTCTCGTAAGAAGCCTTCTCAGAAGAGTGCCTGTTGTTTTAGCTGGCGAGTCACACAGAGGTCACTCGAGGTCACTCTATTTTAATAGCATTTGTCCGACAAGCTCATGTGGTCAGGCGTCCGAATACTTTTGGCTGTATAGCGTACGTATCTAATAAACCACCGAGTCTAATTGAATTCTCATCATTTTCCGTTATTTGCCTTTTTTAATGAAAGCACTTAGCCGTTCTCAGACCACGTCCTCCCAAGACGGCGAATCCACCAGGCTTTATGAATATTTAACGCCGCTCCAGACCGTCTCGTCTCCCGAGCGGCCCCTGAAGCTCACCGGTGCCGGGTTAGAAACGCCGACTATTACCTAAAAAAGCCTGCAGATAAACAAAGGAGACAAAAATGACCCGAGAGCTTCGGGCTTACCAAAACAGAAACAGTCAGCGATTACATTCCTGTGCTGGTGGACCGGTGAGCCTCGCTAATGAGTCTATTAGCAGCCGTGCCGTCTAAAGAACGCTAGCGGGGAGAACGAGAAACTCATTTCAATATCAGCGGGCAAAACCAGGTAGCACCCAAACAGTTCGGAAAAGCACTAGACGATGAAACGTTTACGACTGCTGTAGCTAAAACACATAAATTCAGTATTTAGAACAGGTGTCCCAATACTTTTGCTTATATAGTCTAACTAGCTGTAATTATATGGACACAGAAAAGTCACCAAGAAGGAATTATAAGACACTAGTAAAGTCTCAGGTCGCTTCTGTAAACGTTCGGTTCACGGTGTATCGCTTAAGCACAACCCACATCAGTATCAGTACTGAATTATATCCGACACACCAACCAGGCTATCGAGCCGCCGCCAAGCTAGCAGTCACTACTGTTATTGAACATCTCCGCTCTCCACTTTTAGAAGGATTTGCAATTTAATCTTGGGGTTTTATCGCAGCATAATAAAATGTATGTATTTTATTTCTGGCCTCGAGGACGACTCGTTCCACACAGCCCTTTTCAACCAAAATGAAATAAATGATAATACGTTCCTAAACTGGTTCCGTTCGGGCTTCTTGAAACCTTGGGCACCAGTTTCCACCAGTTTTAACTGGAACCAAGGATGCGTCTTCAAAGGGTGGCGCGGTGGCTCGGTGGGTAGCACTGCCGCCTCACAGCAAGAAGGTCCTGGGTACGATTCCCAGGCTGAGCAGTCTGGGTCCTTTCTGTGTGGAGTTTGCATGTTCTCCCAGTGTCTGTGTGGGTTTCCTCCGGGAACTCCGGTTTCCTCCCACAGTACAAAGACGTGCAAGTGAGGTGAATGAAGATACAAAATGGTCCATGACTGTTTGATATTAAACTTGTGAACTGATGAATCTTGTGTAAGCAGTAACTACCTGTCTGTCAAAGTGTGTAAAACATGACGTTAATATTCTAATAAATAATAATATATAATAATGCACAACACGCACAACAGAACACACTACAGGCGTAGTTGTTTAGCTGCTGTTGCAAATGTTTGGTTTTATCCGAAAAAGCAAGAATGGATCAAATATTGGCTATTTACGAGGGATCTTAAAAAGTTTCCTCACTTGTACTGTATATTGTGATTATAAGTGGTAAGGGTGTAGGAGGAGGAGGAGCAATCGATCGTGTCTGAGAGGCGCTTATAGTCCGGATTTAGCTCCATCTGATTTCCACCTTTTAGGATGCTCAGAGAAGCTTTAAGGGGAAGAAGATGTTCATGTGATGATGATGTAAAAGCAGCGGCGCATCAGCAGCTGACGGCATTAAAAAGTTGGTACGACGCTGGAAAAATGCATCGGAAGGTGACGATGTAAAAAAGTGCTGAAACTTTTAAAGGTCCCTCGTATTTTGGGTGGAAAGGTGCCAAATGATTCAATACTAAGTTTGCAAACTTGAATGGAGCCGGTCCTCCCATCGGTCAGAAAGGGCTAACAGAGCTTTATAGTTCCTCCAACGACGTCTGCTGGTTCCCAAATACGTTACAGCAGCGTCTGGGTCCTAACAGAGCAGCTAACAATAGATTGTAAATACCATTCATGCATTTTTAATGATTGTTGTATGTAAAGCGCCTGTGGGGATTTACGCTCTTTTAAAGGACGTCTGAGGAGCAGAAAAGGACGTAGAGCTTCATGTGGACGTTATAATGACTGAGTTTTGGTGTTTTTCGGCCACACTTACCACACACCCAGGTGTATAAAATCAATAACATGCTTCCAACTTTGGGGCAACGGTTTAGGGAAGGTTCCAGCGAGAGCCCTTGTGTTTGATGATTTGATGTGGGCACAAATCCCCACAGATGTGTGTAAAACACATAAAGCACACTGAAAGAATCTTACATGGTGTTTTATTCACTGTATACACTACATGGCCGAAAGTATACGGACGCCTGATCGTGAGAGAGCGACCTCTGTGTAAACATTGAGAAAAGCTTAACATACCATAATATAAATTGTTCAAAATATAAAATCATGTTTTGTAATTAATTAAAGGTAATTATGATGCGTCGTCTCACTTATCCGAATCCAAGCGTCAAGGTTCTTAAAAATCTGTGAAACGCCGGCTCAAATGCACCCAAACGGGAACCAAAAAAACCATAAATGCCAGTGAAACAGCATGAAGCTTCTTTAGCTCCTCGCTGGACCTCTCGCTGTGTCCACGGTCTGACCATTAGCAAACGACGTGAAGCCACTCAGCAGCCATTACAGACGAGGGCTCGAGCAGCACGGAGGAACGAGCTGCACCCTTTTATCACCCTGGTTTAGACGGAAATAAATCCCCATACGTACATCCGGAGTCCAAACTTTACTTACAGCGAACAGCTGACCATGAGCTGGCTGGACTGGCCATTCCATGCCAAAGCGACTTACAAATGAGGGTTAAGGGTCCTGCTCAGGGGTCCAACAGTGCCAATCTTGTAAGCACTGGTCCAGTCTATGTACTACTACTGCACTTAAGATTATTTTACTCTTCCTAAAAGGCTGTGGGAATTTGTGCACTGATGCTGGATGACTAGGCTCAGAATGACCATTTTAATTCATCCCAAATGTGCTCAGTGGGGTTCTGGGGTTAGGCCAGGGGAGTTCCTCCACACCAAACTTCACCAAACTGTCGCCACCAGGTTGAATGCGTTTATTAAAGGGTGTCCGTGTACTTTTGGCCATATTTTGTAGTTCTGGACTTGGATTAGTAAGTTCAGAGCTGTGGCACACAACAAAGCGTTCGACTGGCGGCGTACCGGACGACGCGAGTGGATAATTCAGTCCCGATAATCCCACCACGCTCCCCGGCGTACAGACGAAAGCCTGGTCATGTGGGCGAGTTAATTAGGGTGGTCTGATCCCTCCGACGCTATCAAAACACTATTAGGAGCGATTTAGCCTGCTAACGACGTTCCCCTTCGGTGCCGCCAAATGAGACGGAGGCAAAAGTGGGAATTCTGGGACACAAAACAGCTGGATCGATTTCAGCAGCTGCATTCGCCTCGAAAAACTCAGTGGATCGTTTGGTGTCAAAGACGAGGATTCGGGGGAGGTTACGTCTCGATAACTCGTCTCTCCTGAACCCCAAATCGCTCGAATGTTTAGCCAGGAAACTTCAGAGCGGTTTCATTAGCATCTAGCGCCAAATTGGCACCGTTAAAAGCGATACCGACTGAAAACAAAGACAAGCGGCGAGACCGGCTGAAAAAAGGGCAAACGGGGGCACCAAACCCTTCATGAGTGACCCTAAACTTCCCATATTTGGGGGTCGCTAAGTGGATACCAAACTTGGCGAAGTTTTCCCCCCTATGTCTGTCCGTGCTTGGGACCTGCACTAAGAGCGCACTGAGAAGTACACCTGACAACAGCTAGGCTGTTTCGGGTCTAACCCCTCTTCTGCTCGGAAACTAGCCAATCACGTCAGCCAATCACGTCCAATAAAGCAAATGAGGTTGAGGGGTCTTGCTCAGGAGTCCAACAGTGGCTACTGCTTAACCACTATGCTACTACTGCCCTTGTGCTAGCCAATCATACGCAGAGATCTGCTTGGCTTTTCAAAACCTTTCCAGCTGAGCGGTGCCTGTTAAGGACGCGAAGGCAGACCGGCTCTATGTGGATGTGATGCTTAATTCAGTTTGGTTCAGTTCAGTTTGGTCCAGTTGAGTCTAGTTTAGTTTGATATAGTTTAGTTCAGTTCAGTTTGGTCCAGTTTAATCTAGTTTAGTCCAGTTCAGTTCAGTCTAGTTTAGTCCAGTTCAGTTTAATCTAGTTTAGTCCAGTTCAGTCCAGTCCAGTTTAGTCTAGTTCAGTCCAGTTCAGTTTGGTTCAGTTTAGTCTACTTCGGTCCAGTTCAGTTTAGTCCAGTTAGGTCCAGCTTAGTCCAGTCCAGTTTAGTCTAGTTTAATTCAGTTTGGTTCAGTTCAGTTTGGTCCAGTTGAGTCCAGTTTGGTTCAATTCAGTCCAGTTCAGTTTAATCTCGTTTAGTCCAGTCCAGTTTAATCTAGTTTAGTCCAGTTCAGTCCAGTCCAGTTCAGTTCAGTCTAGTTTAGTCCAGTTCAGTTTAATCTAGTTCAGTCCAGTTCAGTCCAGTCCAGTTCAGTTTAGTCTAGTTCAGTCCAGTTCAGTTCGGTCCAGCTTAGTCCAGTCCAGTTTAGTCTAGTTTAATTCAGTTTGGTTTAGTTCGGTCCGGTTTGGTCTAGTTTGATCCAGTTCAGTTCGGTCCAGTTTAGTCCAGTCAAGTCCAGTTTACTCAAGTTCAGTTTGGACCAGTTCAGTCCAGTTCAGTTAAATTTAGTTCAGTCCAGTTCAGTTTGGTTCAGTTTAGTCTACTTTGGTCCAGTTCAGTCCAGTTTAGTTTGGTCCAGTTCAGTCCACTTCAGTTCAGACCAGTTCAGTTCAGTTCAGCTTAGTCCAGTTCAGTTTAGTCCAGTTTAATTCAGTTTGGTTCAGTTCAGTTCGGTCCGGTTTGGTCTAGTTCAGTTCGGTTCAGTGCAGTGTAGTTTGATACAGTTCAGTTCGGACCAGTCTTGTCCAGTCAAGTCCAGTTTACTCAAGTTCAGTTAAGTCTAGTTCAGTTCAGTCCAGTTCAGAGCAGTTCTGTCCACATACTTCTGCCTGGTAGGACAAACAATAATAAACAACCGACTACTCACGTTGGCAGTCGTCCTTGCCCTCCTCAAAGCCCGGCTTGCAGACGCAGCGCCCGATGGGCACCAGCCACCCTCCGTCTGCGCTGCAGTACATCCTGGGCGCCTCGAACTCCTCCGAATCGTTAACGCACGACCCGAGCACCTCCACGAGCGCCGAGTCGCCCCCCGTCACCGTATCGGGGAAGTGCGCCAGGTTGTGCACGGCGGACGGGCACTTCTTGTAGAAGACCCGCAGTGAGACCAGTGCGATACACGCCCCGACGTCCTGGAAGGCCAGGTAAAAACCCTTCTTGCTGAGGTTGCTGATGTCCCGGACCTCCGTGTTGAGCTTCATGACGCGGTCGCCCACGTCGGTCTGGGTGAAGCTCTCGTCCGCCGCGATGGTGTCGATCTTGACGTACTGACTCTCCCTGATGAACCACAGGTTGTCGTTGTTGGACTCGTGGTAGTACACGTTGAAGGTCTCCTTGCAGGTCCCGGGGACGCCCGGCAGGCTGTTGCAGTCGCGCAGCGTGAACTTGATCTCGATGTAGACGCGCTGGGCGGCGTGGCGGGCGATGTGGCGCGTGCGGAGCCAGTTGTTCTGGCTGGCCTCCATCACGTTGCAGACCTGGTACGAGCGCATGGGCGTGTTCCTCTCGTCCATCACGCTGATCTCCTCCCACTAAAAAACAAAAACAAGGAAGAAATTAAATCATAGAATCACAGGTGACACTGTCCACAGCCAAGCAGGCTTCACACTGCCCCGCCCTTGTGAGAAAGAAGCTCCTGATGCTGATGGTGCTTCAACAAACTCTTGTCAAGGTTTTGGAAGCTGATTTTGGAGGAGGTTCGAAGCTTCTTGGAGTACATCTGATCTGGATAAACTCTTGGCAAAGAGACCACTGTTCCACGAAATCTGTATAGCCAAAAGTATTCGGACACCTGCTCAAAAAATCTGAACTCAGCTGGAATGACAACCACTTTGTCTCACAAGACTGTGGGAATTTGTGCCCATTTGTAAGGCTGGTCCGTCGTTCAAGAAAGCCTCAGTTGACGTTCCGGTTCGTCCCAAAGCTGTCCAGTGTGGCTGAGGTTCAGAGATGTGTTTCAGCTACATATAAAGGAAACTACTGTATATGCTTCTGACTTTGCAGCAACAGTTTAGGGAAGGCCCTGTGTGCCCCCGTGCACAAAGCAAAGCTCTATAAAGACATGAAGCAAACAGAGTGACCTTCTATTAAGCTAGAACCACAGACTGTCCTTCTCATAGGACTGTGGGATTTTGTGCCCATTCGGTCAAAAGAGCTGATTTGTCTCAGAAGTCTCAGTCTACTTTCCGGTTCATCCCAAAGCTGTCCGATGGGGCTGAGGGTCAGAACTCTGTACAGGCACACAATGACGTGTTTCAGCTACATATAAAGTAAACTATATGCTTCTGACTTCGCAGCAACAGTTTAGGGAAGGCCCTGTGTGCCCCCGTGCACAGAGCAAAGCTCTATAAAGACATGAAGAGAACAGAGCGACCTCTGTGTGATCTTTTCAGCTGGAACGACCATCACTCTGTCTCACAAGACTGTGGGAATTTGTGCCCATTTGGTTAAAATAGCTGAAACAAATTAGGGAAGGACCTTTCCTGTTGCAGCATGATTGTGCTCTATAGAGACATGAAGAAAAGCTCAGTTTAAAAACCAAAAACTCAAGTGACCTTTGGGAACAAACAGGAACATCAAACAAGCAGCCATACAAAAGCTCTTTTGACTGAATGGACACAAATTCCCACAGTCCAGAAGCTGCAAAGATCACATAGAAGTCGCTCCATTTTAATATCATTTGTTTTTGTCAGGCGTCCGAATACTTTCGGCCACGTAGCATAGCCAGAATAAGCTGAGACGCGGCGACCGTCTCCATCTGCTTCCACTCACGCGAGGTTCAGTAACCGAGAACGTCTCGAACGGGCGAGAAGAAAGAAAATAAAGCCGCCGGGCTCCGACTCTCTAACGTCTGATCTCAGGAACCATTCGGCTCCGGCCCAAATAAAACCCGCGTCTCAGCGGCTCGCTCAGATCTGGAGAGGAGAGCGGCGGCCGGCGGACCACCGGCGCTTCAGAGTCCCTTTGATATTTTGAGAAATGAGCCGGTGAGGCTGAGCGTCGAGCTCTGAGCAAACACAAACCAAAGCTGCTTCAGCAGAGCTTCATCCAAACTGTCTGAGCTTCATCCAAACTGTCTGAGACCATGAGCTTTAGTGTCGGGAGGACCATGAGCCTTTGCAGCTACTTTTGGTGATTTAAAAGGGTCCAAAACACCAGAACACCCAGTTCAGTTCAGTTCGGTCCAGTCCAGTTCAGTTTGATCCAGTTTAATTCAATTTGGTTTAGTTCAGTGTGGTCTAGTTTGATCCAGTTCAGTTTAGTTTCGTTTAGTCCAGTTCGGTAAATTTAAGTAAAGTCCAGTTCCGTTTAGTCTAGACCAGTTTAGTTTAGTTTAGTTTAGTTTAGTTTAGTTTAGTTTAGTTTAGTTTAGTTTAGTTTAGTTTAGTTTAGTTTAGTTTAGTTTAGTTTAGATTAGTTCGGTTCGGTTCGGTTCAGTTCAGTCTAGTTTGATCCAGTTTAGTCCAGTTCAGTCCAGTTCGGTTCTGTTTGGTTCAGTCCAGTCCAGTCCAGTTCAGTCCAGTTCAGTTCGGCCCAGTCCAGTTCAGTTTGGTCTAGTTCAGTTCAGTCTAGTTTGATCCAGTTCAGTCCAGTTCAGTTTGATCCAGTTTAGTTCAGTTCGGTCCAGTCCAGTTCAGTTTGGTCTAGTTCAGTTCAGTCCAGTTCAGTCCACTTCAGTTCAGACCAGTTTAGTTCAGTTTAGTTCAGACCAGTTTAGTTTAGTTCAGTTCAGTTTAGTTCGGTTCAGCTTAGTCCAGTTTAGTTAAGTCCAGTTTAATTCAGTTTGGTTCAGTTCAGTTCAGTCTAGTTCAGAGCAGTTCAGTTTGGTTTAGTTCAGTCCAGTTTAATCCAGTCCAGTCCAGTTTACTCAAGTTTAGTTCAGTCCATTTCAATTTGGTTCAGTTCAGTCTAGTCCAGTCCAGTTGAGTCCAGTTTACTCAAGATTAGATTAGTTTGGTTCTGTTCAGTCTAGTTCAGTTTGGTCCAGTTTAATCCAGTCCAGTTAAATTCAGTTTGGTTCAGTTCAGTTCAGTCCAGTCGTGT
>NC_085991.1:2552496-2647496 GCF_030014385.1 Trichomycterus rosablanca | reverse complement strand
TACTGTCGGCGGAAACCGGAGCTCCCGGAGGAAACCAACACAGACAGGACCCACATCGCTCCACCTGGGAATCGAACCCAGGACCTTCTTGCTGTGAGGCGACAGTGCTACCCACTGCACCACTGAGTGCAAAGTTCTTGAGATACTTTAAGCAGGATTTTGAAGTAAGTCTATGGGAATTTGTGTCCATTCCATCCACTCAAAAAAGCATTCGGACACCAAACTAGTCCAACAACGTGTTTATGGACCTTGTGTACAGAATCAATGACTGGACATCTTGCTACAGGACAAAAGAGTGTGTGTGTGTGTGTGTGTGTGAGCGCAGGTTCGCCGACTTGATTTATAACGACAGCGGCACGTTTGTAAAAGATTAATGATCTCTGATTCATGTTTCATAAATAGTTTCCCTCTCGCCGGCCGCAATTCTTCACCCGCCGTGTGGAGCTGGAAATAACCACAGATACCGGAGTGTGTATATGTGTGTGTGTGTGTGTGTGTTGTGTGTGTGCTGGGGAATCCATAATGCATGTCTTCATCACTACATCACTTTCATTCGACTCGCTTCAGTCTGTTACAACTTAAATGAATCCTTGAATTCATCTCTTTGTGGGGTCTATCGGTATAGCAGGTGCTGTCCTTATAAATGCCAATTTTGAATTTCAATCCTGCGGCAGTTTAGGGAAGGCCCTTTCATGTTCTTGGTTTTTTTCCTGTGCCAGGCTTTGATCAGAATCGTACTGAATGCCTGTGGGATGAATTGGAACACTGATTACATCAGCCATCAGTGCCTGACCCTTAAAATCCCCACACACAAAGTCCAAAATCTCAGATCGGGAATGTTGGATCATTTCATACTGAAGTGATGAAGCCCCTCGAGATGATAAACATTTCTGAACTCACACTACTGAACTGGCTAGAACCTCACCACGAAGGGTCGCGTCTTACAGAAGGATCAGGACACAGATGGACCAGGATCACGCTATCACTGGCTGTTTAATGGGAGTGAATCTGGATGAGGATTCAGCAGCAGTTTGTACTAATGCACCTCCATTTAGGTTCCACTCAGTTCCAGGAACAAAACAATCGATCGAGAAGAGTCTCACAGAACATAAACAATCCGGCCGGAACAGAGTCATAACCAATCGTTTAATATCACCGGGGCGGAGTCACTGTGTCAGGCAGGGAGCAACAACAGCTCACATCCTTAGAGTGAAAATAACCGCAGTGAGATGTCACTCGGAAAAAATTTCCTCTGTTACACCTGAGTGGGGGACACCATCAGTAACGGAAAAAAAACATGTCACAAGAACTAAGAGTACAAAAGAAAGAAAAAGAAAAAAGCACTAACAAAAGAAAGAAAGAAAGAAAGAAAGAAAGAAAGAAAGAAAGAAAGAAAGAAAGAAAGAAAGAAAGAAAGAAAACTAATAGAACTAACAGAAGAAATAAAGAACTAAAAGATTAAACAAGAAAGAAAGAAAGAAAGAAAGAAAGAAAGAAAGAAAGAAAGAAAGAAAGAAAGAAAGAAAAAGGAAGAAAGAAAAAGGAAGAAAAAAAAAAAAACTAATAGAACTAACAGAAGAAATAAAGAACTAAAAGATTAAACAGAAAGAAAGAAAGAAAGAAAGAAAGAAAGAAAGAAAGAAAGAAAGAAAGAAAGAAAGAAAGAAAGAAAGAAAGAAAGAAAGAAAGAAGAGGCCTAACAAAAGAAAAAAGAAAGAAAGAAAGAACAATCAGAAGAAGGAAGGAAGGAAGGAAGGAAGGAAGGAAGGAAGGAAGGAAGGAAGGAAGGAAGGAAGGAAAGAAAGAAAGAAAGAAAGAAAGAAAGAAAGAAAGAAAGAAAGAAAGAAAGAAAGAAAGAAAGAAAGAAAGAAAGAAAGAAAGAAAGAAAGAAAGAAAGAAAGAAAGAAAGAAAAGGCCTAACAAAAGAAAAAAAGAAAGAAAGAAAGAAAGAAAATCAGAAGAAAGAGAAAGAAAGAGGAGGAAAGAAGGGAAAAAAACTAACAAGAAAAAAGAAATAAAGAAAAAAGAAAGAAACAAAAAGAATGAACAGGAAAAAAACTAAAAGAACAAACAGACGAAAGAAAAAGAACAAAATAAATAGAAAAAAGAACTAACAAAAGAAAGAAAGATAAAAAGAAACCACCATCACTCCACTCCACCTCCAGTGAACCCCAACAGCAGCACAAACTCACCACAAAGCCTATCAGCCTCTCCCACTCCCCCATCATACCAATTTAAAGAGTATAAAAAATGAAGGTACAGTCACACTATCTAGTTCAGGTTGCCTCACTAAATCTAACCAGTGATCTAGACGGTCACTTACAGAGCCCTCATGAGCATCACTGTTAGCTACCGAGTACCACCATGGATCACTTTGGGCTTTGATCTGATGCCCTGTCCTGCTTTCAGGAGGACCGGCAGCATCTTCGTTTCAGCGGTGTCCGGTTTCAAACACGCCGAGATATCGACCGGCGTCAGCAGGCGGCATAAAACACGGAGACGAAAGAACGCTGGAGTACAGAGGGTATAGAGGGTACAGAGGGGTGTCTTACTGGAACGATACCCCCCCCCCCCACACACACACACACTCATCCCCAATCCCCCCCGGAGCCGATCCACACCAGAGGCCGAAGTTTTGGGTGTGAAAAATCGATGGTTCAGACGCTTTTAACATAATGCATTCAGCTGAGTTCTGTTCGGCTACGTGAGCGCTCCGTCTGTCCAAATAATAACGAATTTCAGAGAGGAACTGGGAACCAGTATTATAGAAATAAAGAACGCAAGCAAAAAGTACAACTGCATTTAAAAACGTACTGTTTTACACTCTGTTTATGGCCAAAAGTATCTGGACACCCCTTCTAATTACTGAGTACAAGTGTTTTAGCTCTAAACTCTACATTTTTATTTGTTAGTTTCCTTTCTTGTAATTCTTTTTATTATTTTCTATTTTTCTTCTTAAGCTAAACTGTATGGTCAAAAGTATTGGGACACCTTATGGAATCTTATTTGGAAAACAATCCCGTCATTCTGAAGTCTGATCAGGGTCACAGAGGCTGTGAAGCTCATCCTGGAAACACTGGGAAGAAGACTTCAGAAGAATTTAGAATACAGGGTAGCCTAGCGGTTAAGGTACTGGACTAGTAACCAAAAGGTTGCCAGTTCAAGCCATTGTTGGGCCCTTGAGCAAGGCAATGCCGAAAGTGTAAATGTCCATGTAATACAGGGCGTCAAAATCCACCTAACAGCATGCTGTAAAAGATGGTGGAAAAACAGTCTAGCCAGGACTGTTTTTATTTTACAAGGATTACGCAAGTTACACAAGATTCATCAGTTCATGTTTCATGTCAAACAGTCATGGACAATTTCGTATCTCCAATTCACCTCACTTTTATCTTTTATGTTTTTGGACTGGAGCTCCCGGAGGAAACCCACACAGACACGGGGAGAACATGCCAACTCCACACAGAAAGGACCCGGACCGCCCCGCCTGGGAATAGAACCCAGGACCTTGTTGCTGTGCGGAGACAGTGCTACTCACCGTGCCGTCCGACTGTACTACTCAGATTTCTCAGAGCTCGGGATTATGGGTAAGTCTGACTAAGAATCCTGCCTAAATGAATCTGAAACTGTAAGGTTCTGTGGCGTCAGTGGTACTTACCACTCTTCCCTGATGTCACAGAGCCTTACAGAGCTCAGTAGAGGAAGGCCTTAAATAATAGGCCTTCCAATTAGGGCGAATTGCCTGCAGCTGTGGGCTGGCTTACTTAAGCCAGCTCTGCACAGCAGCGGGTGTCGCACCTTTTGTCTGCTTTTGTCTCTTTTGTTTGTTTTTTCAGTTCTCTGGTGGCAGCGCATCCACGCTTTCATAGGTCAGACGGTATCCCCTGGTGGCATGTGCCATTAGGGTGTGTAGACTGCAAGGTCGAGGTAACATCTTTATTTAGCCTATTGCTTTAGCGTGGTGCGACGCCGTGCAGCCCTCGTGCTGCCTTTTCTTTGTTCGGTTAGCGTTAGCGGTGCGGCTAAACAGCAAGCGATATCGCTTGCAGCCGTATCCGCATTATCCTCTCAGCTTAAGTGGTCATTTTGTTTCGTAACCGCTGGGTGGCGAGGCCGTTAAGTGTTCGGCTCTCGCGTCAACATCCCCGGTTCGAATCCGCACTTCTGAGGCTGTCTAACTGATTTGTTCTATTCTTCTCTTTTCAGATCGGCGAACTTCATTAGCTGTAACCTTCAGCGAAGCCACGCCGATCGCGTTCTTCCCGTAGCCCACCGCCGTGCGGTGGGCTATTGATGTCCGGGAGTCCTTAACTCCCGTGTCATAGTGCTGTAGTGCCTTAGCGCTTTCAGCTTGGTGGGTTAGTAACTGCCTGATGGTGATGCCGTCAAGCGCTCGGCTATAACGCCATTACCCGGTTTACACCCACCGCTTTATTCTCAGCGATAGTGGGATTAGTAACTGCCTGATGGTGATGCCGTCAAGCGCTCGGCTATAACGCCATTACCCGGTTTACACCCACCGCTTTATTCTCAGTGATAGTGGGATTAGTAACTGCCTGGTGGTGATGCCGTCAAGCGCTCGGCTATAACGCCATTACCCGGTTCATACCCACCGCTTTATGTTTCAGCGCCTGTAGGTTCAGTAACTGCCTGATGGTGATGCCGTCAAGCGCTCGGCTATAACGCCATTACCCGGTTCATACCTAGCGCTTTATCTTCAGCGTCTACACACAACCCCTCACCCGCGCTACGTTAGCGCGGTGGCAACACAACCGCCATGCACCGGCGCGACCCGGGTTCGCGCCTTGCATTAATCTTTGTTTTCCTTTTTCAGTTTTCGTTGCCTGCATCGCCCAGCGGTCTCCAGCGGGGTTCATTATTGGTTTTGTTTTTGTTTTGTGTTTTGTGTTTAATTTTTCATTTAAAAAATAAAATTATTGTTTAAGTTAATCTCCGCACTTGAGTCCTTTCTCTCCCACGTGACAGAAACGGTTCTGATTGGACGGCTAAGATCAGACACGACCACTGGTCAGTACTCGTCTCTTTCCCTGTACGTCTTCTTGACCTCCCATCAGTCTCACACAGACACAACACGGCTACTGAAGCGGCAGCTTGATTGCAATCAGGACGTTACCTGAAGCTCAGCGATCTACAGGGAAGCACCCAAAGAGTTTCAGTTTCAGTACGATCGTGATATCACAGCTTCATGTACCGTCAGATCCTGACGTCCTCGCTGAAATATAGCCGACTTCCTGCCATCTACTAGCTTTAACTAGCTTCATTTATGGATGAACAGTCACTTTTTGAGGTCTATCAGTCTGGTAGAGACCGTCCGTAGAGGAGGCGTGTGTTAGTCATGGCTCTCCTCGGTCAGGAGTAGAGGTGGAATATGATCAGGGAATTGGATATGACTAGATGCATAAAAATGCATTAAAAGAAAAATAATCACACCCATTAATGTTTCCATTAATTCGTTTAAAGATTTAGTCTTTTCCGCTTCCCCACCGAGAACACGATACTCAGTCACCGGCTGACAGCGGAGCCGGGGCCGGGCCGCACCCGCGGCCGATTAGGAAACCGAGAATGACTGATGTTCCTCTTCTCCGTTCTCTTGCTCGATGTTTCGGGACCCAAAATATTGGTGCGGAACGCCAGAAGAAAACGATCCCACGCCTGACCTGCCCTGATGCCACTTAACTGCTAACCACAGCGTGTCCCGCGGTGCATTATCGTATCACTTTTACTCCTTTTAGCCGGAAAAAAAGTGACCGCTGAGCCGGGGGCCGGAGTCCAAACCAAACCCGAGCTTCTTCCCTTCCTGTTAATTACACTGCAGTATCTTACGTTTCAGATCACTGCAATGTCAAAAGGTCTGAACACCTGCTGATCTGTCTACACAGACAGATTTTACATCATCCTACACTACCGAGAAGAGGGCGTGTCTAAATTAGAATAGAATAAAATGCCTTTATTTGTCATATATACGTATACCCATCCCAGCTTGCATATCCCAGCTTGTTTGGAAGCCGGGGTCAGAGCGCAGGGTCAGTCGTTGTACGGCGCCCCTGAAGCAGAGAGGGTTAAGGGCCTTGCTCAAGGGCCCAACAGTGGCAGCATTGGAGAGCTGGGATTCGAACTCTCAACCTTTCAATTGATCGCCCAAAGCTCCACCCACTAAACCTCCACTATCCAAATTCTTAGATTCCTTAAAATGCTTCCACTGAGGCGCCTTAATTCTGAGTGATGATCTGACTGAATGACGAGAGAGCGTCCGGCACTTTCTCGGCGCTGAAGATCAATCCCAGCATTCAGTGCGGCACGACTTTTCTCACAAAAAAACCCCAACAATTGTAACGACGAATATAATTTGGAGCAACCAACGGAGTTCTTTTGAAGTGTAAATAAATCCTCATTGATGTTTAATCTGTGTAAAGGTGTGATTATATGAGTGTCGTTCATTTGTAAGTTCAGGCTCGTCAGGGACAGTTTAAGCGGTTTCGGTACACGGAGGGAGACGTTAGCTCGGGTGCTAACGACCCGAGGCTAACTGTGTTAGCTTAGTAAGCTAAAACTGCAGTGATGTAATCGTAGCGCATCAAATAATTTGCCTTACGAGTTCGATGTAAAGACCTGAACTTTAACCCTGTTGAAAACCACTGGGATGATTGAAAACGGTGCCTGACCTCACAAGGGACAGAACAAGCATAAATCCCCACAGGCACACTTGCAAAAAACACGGGAGATGCTGTTACTGCTGCAGGGGGAGTTTTTGCATTTCACACCACGACTGCAGCTCGTCTGCCTTGTTAAAAAGAAAACAAAACAAGACACGGAATAAAACAGAAATAAAGCATAAATCTGTGGACGGCGCCAGGCTGTTTTTAACAGTCCGCTAAAGCACGCAGGGCACGATCCTCTCCCACAAAACAAACACAGAGGAGCGGCGGGAGGGACGTGGGCGGCGGGAAGCGGGCAAAACAACAAACCGATTCGATTAAGACGAATTTTTAAGAACAGAAAGGTCAGGAGCGACGGCCTAATAGAGAGGAGGGACGGAGGGGCGCTCGACCGGAGCCGGGATCTTTTGGCCACCGCTATCGTGTCGTAGCAGACTAGCCTGCTAATGAGACACGCCGCTAGTTTATCGTTAGGAAGCGAAGACGAAGCTGCTGGCGAATTTTTTAGCAAGTATACGACCAAAAGTATTCGGACGCCTGATTGTGAGCTTGTCGGACGTCCCGTTCCAAAAACACACTGAATTAAAACAGAACGACGTCTATGTGACCTATTCAGCCAAAACAACAGCCTCGTTGAGAACACGTTGGAGCGTGTCTGTGGGAATTTGTGCCTGTTTAATCAAAAGTATGATCTCCGTTGATGTTCCGAATCATTCCAGAGCTGTTCGGTGTGACTGAGGACCCTGGAGTTTCTTTATAGAGCACAGTCATGCTGGAACGGGAGAGGACCTTCCCCAGACTGATTACAGCCGGTGGCTTCTCTGTGCCCATATAAACAGAGCTCGTCCGACTGATAATATACCTACAGATAATCCGTACGAATTATCTGTAGGTGTGGAGCACATGGAACAGTCGTCTCTTCATCAAGGTGGAGCAGAAAACCAAAACTGTGACCCCAAAAAACACCACAAAACAAGCCTGTCGTGAATTAGAAGCTTCTGGAGCAGGTGTCCGTGTCCTCAGTCGAGCAAGCTTCCAAATCTAAAACAGAAAGTATACAAGCAAAAGTATGTGGACGCCCGATTGTGAGCTTGTCGGATGTCCCGTTCCAAAAACAGACTGTATTGAAACAGAGCGACCTATTCAGCTAGAACGACATTCGCTCCTCTGAAAAGGCTTCTCACAAGATTTTGGAGTGTGTCTGTGGGAATTTGTGCTCGTTCAATCAAACTCCGGGCCTCAGTTGATGTTCCGATTGATTCCAGAGCTGTTTGGGGTGACTGAGGACCCTGGAGTTTCTTTATATAGCACAGTCATGCTGGAACAGGGGAGGAGCTTCCCCAAACTGATTACAGCCGGTGGCTTCTCTGTGCCCGTATAAACAGAGCTCGTCCGACTGCGCGTGATTTATTCCCTCACGAGCATTCCGACTGAAAGGAAGCCCTGGAATCTCGGGTCGAGATCGGATAGTCCGTACAAACAATTATCTGTAGGTGTGGAGCACATGGAACAGTCGTCTCCTTATCAAGGTGGAGCAGAAAACCCAAAACTGTCACCCCAAAAAACACCACAAAACAAAACTCACAAAAAAACAAGCCTGTCAGGTGTCTGTGTCCACAGTCAAGCAAGCTTTCAATTCTAATAAGCCACTATACTGTACAACCAAAAGTATTCGGACGCTTGACCGCGAGCTTGTCTGACGTCCCGTTCCAGAAACAAACTTCTTCTTTCCAGCTAAAACAACAGCCAGAAGATGTTGGATTGTGTCTGGGGGAATTTGTGCCAGTTTAATTAAGAGTATGATCTCAGTTGATGTTCCGATTCATTCCAGAGCTGTTCAGTATCCACTGGAGTTTCTTTAGATGTCTTTATAGAGCACAGTCATGCTGGAACTGGAGAGGTCCTTCCCTAAACTGTTGCCTCATTATGGAATTGATTAATTACACCTGTTCAGTAGTTAAAAGGGGCGTCCCGATACTTTATACCGGGGCCTTGCTCAAGGGCCCAACAGTGACAACCTGGTCGTGGTGGGGCTTGATCCAGCGACCTTTTGATTACTTGTCCAGTACCTTAACCGCTGGGCTACACCTGCCCTACAATGAATGACGCTCTTCTGAGAAGGCTTCATACAAGACTGTGGGAATTTGTGCACAACCGGTTGAGTCAAAAGCGCATTCCTGAGCCGTTTAGTGTGGTTGGGGTCAGGGCTCTGTGCTGGAACTGGAAAGGTCCTTCCCTAAACTGTTGTTTCATTATAGAATTGATTCATTACACCTGTGCAAGTGTGGTTGAAACACGTGAATTCAGTAATTAAAAGGGGCGTCCCGATACTTTTACCATCCAGTGTATAAACCAATCCAGTGTGGTGTGTTTTTTATGAACCATTACTCCCAGTGCCAACCCAGGAGCAATCCCAGTAATAGAGGTACCAGTAAAAAAGGTCCAATCGATGCACCAATCAGCTCAAGGTCACAGAGAAAACCAGCTTGATTTCGTCTTCTTTGATTGAACCGGACGCTTGTGATCCGTCCACCCGCCAACGATCGCGGCTACGACCGCTTCAGAGCCATTAAATAAGCCCGACCTTTGACCTGATGATCTGTTTTTAGCGTGCCACCAGCTGAGGGGTGGGCACACAGTCTGTGTAAAGATCTCACCAGGTTTGCACACAGATCTATATGGCCAAAAGTATGTGGACACCTGACCTTGAGCTTGTTAAGACGTGCATCAACGTGAAGTTGGTGTTCTCTGAGATCAGACAGTATGTCTGTAGTAAAACTATAGACACTGAGCTCAGCAGTAGCTCAGCGGTTAAGGTGCTGGACTAGTAATCAGAAGGTTGTTGGTTCAAGCCCCACCACCACCAAGCTGCCACTGTTGGGCCCCTGAGCGAGGCCCTCAACCCTCAATTGCTCAGACAGTATCGATCACAATTGTAAGTAGATAAAAAAGCGTCCACTAAATGCTGCAAATGTAAATGAGGCTTGGCTCTCAGTCAGTGTTCCAGTTCATCTTAAAGCAGTTCTGTGGTGCTGAGGGCTCTGTGCAGACCGCTGGAGATCCTCCACACCAAACCCGTCCCATCATGTCTTACTATATCTGAACTCATTAATCAAGAGGGGCGTCCACATACTTCCACACCAATATATATTGTCTAAGCAATTGAGGGTTAAGGGCCTCGCTCAAGGGCCCAACAGTGGCAACCTGGCTGTAGTGGGGCTTGAACCAGCAACCTTCTGATTACAGAAAAGGACCTTCCCTAAACTGTTGCTGCAAAGTCGGAGGTAAATACTTTCCTTTATATAAATGATTTACTACACCTGTGAGCAAATGCTGTGGCTGAAACACATGAATTCAGAAATTAGACACGGTGTCCCAATACTTTTGACCCTCTAGTGTCCTTCCTAATCAGTGTATATGAAAGACATGGATGGGGGTGAATCCTGAATTACCCACCAATCAGGATCAGTCTTCATCTAATGTGCTTTAAAGCAGAACGTAAGAACCCCCCGCAGTACCCTGCAGGATCTGGACGGGTGGCACGAGCGCCCCTCTCTCTCCTGGCGCTCAGCAGAACCTGGCGTGACTGGCATCTGTGCATCTGTGCATCGACAGGATGCCGCAATAAACCTAAGATGCCTTCGATCGGAAATCAGCGCATCGGGGCTTCGGGGATGGACGATAAATAATAAATATACTGAGGAGATCAAATAATGGGGGGCTGATACTGGAAGGCCGTTTCTGTGCCCTCTGGTGGCCGGAGGAGTCACTGCAGGACCCACAGTTTCAGACCCACCGTGACCCTGACCAGATTGGTGGTTAAATAGACAATAAATGTAATAAATAAATAAATAAAAATGTATGAAAAATCACTTGTCTTCTCACAAATGTGAGTGCCCGACATTGCAAATGCACCTTTATGACTCTAAATGGGCACAAGTTCCCACAGATACACTTCCAAATCAGAGCAGAGGCTGTCACAGTTATTAATGTCTGTGGCTTTGGAACCATAAATCCAGAAAGCTCATGATCAAGTGTCCACATACTGGGTGCACTTCACAAGGATTAACAGACCGTCTCTTTGTGAGGTCTAGCATTATGTTCAAGAATTGTCAATGGAATACAACACAAGTCAGGGATTGAACGATGTACCGTGGACACTCGCCCGGGGAAGGGAGCTTAACGACGCCGTCCGTCCCTCTGACTGAGCTGCAGCGGTCGGTGGCTGTGACTGAACCAGACTGAATGAGGTAGAATGAGTCGTCTAATAAGACTGAAGTAGAATGTAATCACTCAGGCCTTACTGTAAAATATGCTGGTGGAAGCATCAGGGACTGTCATAGAGTGCATCAAATATTTTACACATTTATTGTATTAAATGCAGATTTTTTAAATTTAATTTTCTTTAATAAAGTGCATGAAAATATATTTATTATTTAATATATAATATTTAAAAATAAATATATAATATGAAAAAATAAATATATGATATAAAATAAATTCATATTTTTAAATATATATTATATAAAAAATAAAAAATAAATATATGATATTAAATAAATCTATATTTTAATATATGTAATATAAAAATAAATATATGATATTAAATAATAAATATGTTATATTAAATAAATATATATTAAAAAATTTAGGATATAAAAATAAATATATAGTATTAAAAAATAAATATACAATACTAAATAAATATATATTTTAAAATAAATAATATAAAAAATAAATATATAATATTAAAAATAAATATAAATTTTTAAATATATAATATAAAAATAAATATATAGTATTAAAAAATAAATATAAAATACTAAATAAATATATATTTTAAAATATATAATATAAAAAATAAATATATAAAATTAACAAATAAATATATAATATAAAAAATAAATATATAATGTTAAAAATAAATATATCATATTAAATAAATATAATTATTTAATAGATTATATTTTTAAATGTCATTTCTTGAAATATGTTACATATATATATATATACAGTATATATATATAATATATATTTATTTCATTAGGAATATAAACAAGCATTTTCTGTAAAACGTCCAGTTCTACCAAAATCCACCCAAACGTGCTGTATATACTGTGAAAGCATACTGTCTATGGGTTAAGGGCCTTGCTCAAGGGCCCAACAGTGGTAACCTGACGGTGGTGGGGCTTGAACCAGTGTCCGTAGCGAATCAGGACGTTTCCAGAAGGAGCTCGGGCTGGAGCTCCGACCGGCTGCTGCCCTCCTTGTCAGGATTAGATTCCTGCGCCCAAATGCCAACCGTCTCCCACAAAACTGAACCAATATGAACAGAAAAGGTCAGTCCCTCGCCGTTCCAGCCTCGCGGCGACCACAAACTTCACATTTATCTGAATCATCGCGCTCGTTCGGGACGCTTTAACGGACTTCCTTCATTTGGTGAAATTGCTCACAGATTTTCTTTCCTTCTCAGCCACAGGGAGGATTTTTTTTCGGAGCCTCCGGAGGCTTGTGGATCTCGCGGGTCAGGATTTATGGATGCGTAAACAAATCCACGCGCTCTTTAGATTAAATTCAGCATTTTGGACGTGCCGTTTGCAAAATAAATCACCTGTGTGTGTTTTATCACCTCAACCCTGATTAAAAGTTCCGGAGCCTATCCAAGAAACACCGGGCACAAAGTGGGGGCGGCACGGCACGAAGCGGGCACCAATCAGTCACAAGGCAACACACACTCACATCGTGTGCAGCCAATCCACCTTCTGAATGTTTTGTGCAGTAGGAGGAAACCACAGTGCTTAGATCAAACCTGTGGTTTCGGAATGGGACGTCCAAGGTCAAGTGTCCACATACTTTTGGCCATTTGGTGCACTTTGTCAGGATTAATACACGGTCTCTTTGTGAGGTCTATCATTATTTGGAGAACTGTCAATAGACAAACAAGCAAATGAAATGAATGATAGCCATGCTGCCTAGATCAGGCAGGAACACGATCACATAGAGGGAACAGAGACGGGAGGAGAACAGAACTTATGTTCCCAGAACCTACGATGCTCTTGCAACACCCACTATTCCAGCAGGGATTAATCCCGATCAGGGTCATGGTGGGTCAGGAATCCATCTAGGCCACATTGACACATGTGGAAGCCAATCCACCTTCTGAATGTTTTGTGAGGTAGGAGGAAACCGGTGGTTTTGAAACAAGACGTCCAGAAAGCTCATGATCAAGCGCCCACATAATTTTGGCCATCTGGTGCACTTTATCAGGATTAATAGACCATCTCTTTGTGAGGTCTATCATTATGTTGTAGAACTGTCAATGGACAAACATGCAAAAGCAATGAAATGATAGCCATGCTGCCTAGATCAGGCGGGAACACGATCACATAGTGAACAGAGACAGGAGGAGAACAGAACCCATGTCCCCAGAACCTACAATGCTGCGCGACACCCACTATGCCAGCAGCATAAGTGTGGCACCAGCATAGATCCTCATCATGGACAAATCCCGATCAGGGTCACAGTGGCCACACTGACACACGTGGAAGCCAATCCACCATCTGCAGGGTTCGGAGAGCTGAGAGAAAACCACAGGAACCCGAGGAAGCCCATAATCCGTGCTCATTTGATACTGATCAGGGTCGCAGTGGGTCAGGAGTTTCTGCAGATTGACCTCCCGATCACACGAACGTCACCTTTTGTCATAATGAGAACATGCCAAACTCAATGCAGGCAGTAAGCAGCGTTCTAAAATCTTAATATAAAATAGCATCTATATTAAATATATGCTATATGGACAAAAGTATTGGGACACCACTTTTGCTAACAGGTGTAATAAATCAATGATATAAAGAAAACCACATGCTTCTGACTTTGCAGCAGCAGTTTGGGGAAGGTCCTTTCCTGTTCCAGCATGATTGTGTCCTATAAAGACTAGAGAACAGCTCCAGCATCCTGCACAGAGCCCTGACCTCCTGACCGGAGCCTCAGTTGAGGCTTTAGCACCCAGCCATGCAAATGCATGGGCAACAAATTCCCACAGACATACTTCAAAATCCTGCGAGAAGCCTCCACAGAAGAACGACTGTTGTTATACATTTATTTTACTAAAGGACGCCACATCGTAAGACCACCAGATCCTGACCTGCTGTCAGAAGGTGGGCTGTGTCTGTAGGTTCATGCTGTTTATAATGCCAAATTTGGACCAAGCGACGGTGAACCTGTGCCCACTGTCTTAGATTCCTGGATGTATTGTCCATGCTATCAAGGTTCGACACTCTGGGAGGCTTTTATGGCCACCGTGATGGCCACAGCTACTGTCCTCTCTCTCAGCAGAACTGCCGCTCACTGGATGTTTTGTTGTTTTTGTCATTCTGTATCATTTAAAGACTTTTGAGGATGGGAGTTTACATTTTTGGCATTTAGGAGACACCTTTATCCAAAGTGACTTACATTACAGTGACAGTATATATGCAGTCTGAGCAACTGAGGGTTAAGGGCCTCGCTCAGGGGCCCAACAGTGACAACCTGGCAGTAGTGTGGCTTCAACCAGCAACCTTTTGATTACTACTCCAGTACCTTAACCACTAACCACTACGGCTTTTTGATCCAGTCAAACCAGCCAACCTGGCACCAAACATCCTCAGCATGGTCAGAGTCGCCGTGGGAAAATGTGATCTTAAATTTGGATAGTAGCTAGACTGGTGTTCCAAATAAACGTGCCTTAAGCTGGTACACACGGGACGGGTGCACCTAGGGGCAGAACCCAAAACTTGTGCAAACAAAAGCCAAACTCGTGACAAACAAGCAAAAGCAAGCCCAGCTATGTGTTAAGTATATGAAGCACGCAATCGGGGCGGTACGGGTGGGTCTGGGTTTTCTCCGGGAGCTCCGGTTTCCTCCGACAGTCCAAAGACGTGCGAGTGAGGTGAATTTAAGATACTAAATTGTCCATAAATAAATAAAGCGCGAACGCGTTCGGAAAAATTCGAACCTCGGTGCGCACGTAAGGTGCGCGTTCCATTTTACACGCACGAAGTTCGCCTACACCCCTTCTACCGAATGCACCCGTTCCCCCCCAAAAAAAAACTCAACCCACGGCATCCCACCACTCCAAGTGTTGAATTCCACGCGCTTACCTTCATTCTCGGGATAGTTCCGCGCTCCACGACTCGATCCGAGACAGAAAAGAACAAACAGTAAGAGCCAAAACACGGACGGGTACATCCAAGAGGGTGCCATGTTCACACAGGGGTACATCCCAAATAGTGTCATGTTCAGAAAGGGGTACAATCCGAGAGGGTACGGTGCTGCATCCCGCTTTCTGTATCACACACACACATACGCGCGGTGTATCGCTCCGAGTGTGTGTACTGTGAGTGTTCTGCAGGACTGAGGAGGCACGCTGAGATTTGGGGTGTGTGTGTGTGTGTGTGTGTGTGGGAGGCGGAGCAAGACACAGTCAGTCAACCACTGCCTGGGAAATTCAGAAAAATTTACCAGTAGGATGCAAGAATTCCAGCGCATTTTAAATGTGCATATTTTGCTTAAAATATAGAATAGAATAGATATTAGATAAACTGGATTCAGATCTGGTGACTGGGGAGTCAAGTGAAGTTTACTGGGCTCATCCTTACATGACTGCATAACAGGTTTGGTGACTGTGGTCTGTGGTCACGCTGTTTATGCCAAATTCCGACCCGAACTGTGATCCGTCAGACCTCGATGTGGTGAACCTGTGCCTACTGTCCCAAACGGTGTCATGTTCAGGGACGGATACAATCTGGGACGTTGTCATGTTCATACAGGGGTACAATCCGAGACAGTGTCATGTTCAGAGAGGGGTACATCCCAAACAGTGTCATGTTCAGGGACAGGTACAATCTGAGACAGTGTCATGTTCATACAGGGGTACAATCTGAGACGGTGTCATGTTCAGAAAGGGGTACATCCAAAACTATGCCATCTTTAGAAAGGGGTAGAATCCGAGGCGGTGTCATGTTCATACAGGGGTACATCCCAAACGTTGCCATGTTTAGAAAGGGGTAGAATCTGAGGCGGTACGGTGTTCAGGAGGCGCCATGCACGTGCTGCATCCCACTTTCTGTATCGCAGAAAGCAAAAGGCAGTCAATCAACCACTGCTTCCCCCGGAGGAAAATCACGTGGACACGGGAAGAACATGCAAAATCCACACAGAAAGGACCCGGACCACCCCACCTGGAGATCGAACCCAGGACCTTCTTGCTGTGAGGCAACAGTGCTACCCACCGAGCCTACGTGCTGCCCACACTACTGCTGTAAAGCATTGACCTGCCCTGATGCTACCACCACCATGCTTCACACTGAGCAGGGTGTTAGAAAGCCTATTAAGATTGGTAGATTTTCCCATTGTGGACAAGGCTTTAGGCATCAATCGAACACTGAGGGGACCAAATCTATTTTTAAAATAATCTAATCTGTTTTTAAAATAATAATAATAAGAAATATTATTATTATTTTGAGTTTTGAATTGTGTCATTATGGTGTGGTACACTGTTGTTGAAGCATTTTCTTTAAATAAAAAAAAATAAAAATGATATATTATATGTTTTTACAAAGTGCCAGATTTGTTTTATTGGTTTACTTTTCATTATTGTATTTTTTGTATTATTTATAAATTTTTTAATATTATTTAATATTAAAAGAATATGAATTCTTTAAAAATAAATATATTATATCAATTTACTATATAAAATATTTTTTAAATAAATTATATAATAATAAGAAATATGATTATAAATTATATTACATTCTTAGTATCTTTGGCTTGGTTTAATCAATCGTTTTTTACCAGTGAAACACGTGCTGATCTCTCCAAACCCGATCGTTCCTGCTGTTTACGTCCTGTGGGAAGAAATGAGTCACTGCTGGCATCAGACCTCATACGTTTAGTGGGAACTTTTGTAGGTGGTGCTGTGATGGAGCCAGTTTGAGAAGCCGGTGAATCCTCCGGCACGGCAGGAGGGAGGCCGCGTGTTAGACTGTTTTTGTTTGTTTATCGGGATAAAACTGCATGAAGCAAGAATTGTAACACAAAACATACTAAGCATTTAATTGTCAAGGTCCTTGAAACATCAAGGTGGCTTTAAACCTCAAGCCTCTTATTAACAGGCCTTTTAAATTTTAAGGGACGTTTTCCTTGCCGCTGTCACCCTCGGCTGCTCAACAGGGGCTTTCTGGTTTTTGGTTCTGGATTCTTGCTTTGAGACAATGTCTGATGTTAAAAGCTTTGCCAGGCTGACAGCACCGCCAAGACTCAAACCAGTCTCTAGACGGGTTGTTGTTGGACTTTTATTATTAAATGTTGCACTGTTAAAACTGAAGGTTCCAGTTCTGGTATAAAATGTTCTGTTCTAGAACCAGATCTACCTGTATCTTTGACAATAAAAGTGGTTGCTTTGATCCTGAAGTCTGATTTGAACTACTCTGATTAGAGCTTTGGCTATTATTTGAACATCTAAAGAGAAGGTTTGGTACCACCACAGAAACGGAACCTTTGCTACTGGAACCTAAACCCCTAATCATGACATTTCTGGACCTGGTATCCTTGGTATCAGACTCGGAAGCTCAAATAATGGAAATACAAATTTTTATTTTGGAACTCGAGTTTATGGTGCTGGAACTGGAACCTTTGATAATGGAATTTCTGGACCTAATATCTTTGGTACTAGAAGTGGATGCCTTGATACTGGAGCTCCAACCTGTCATACTTGGCACCATCAAGTCTTGAACATGAGTCTCTGTCTCAGAGACTGTTAGTCTGGCATTGCCATAGGTTGCCACCTTTTCAGCCCATCGGTGTGTCAAAAGTTTGCCAAGCTAGATCTTCCTTGGTCAGATGTAGGTGCTGTTTTTAGGAGCACCTGCTATCAAGGATTTTTGGGTGCTTGTCAGACAGATAATCTGAACACCAACCACAAGTGAATTCAACATGCTTTCTTGGGCCAAACTACATTTAAAGGCAACGTCAGTAGAAGAACTGGTCATCAGAAGCTTCATGGCTTGGGTTCCCATTGCCAAGCAGTGTAAAGCACACCATTGTTGGATCATTTTCTGGAGTGAAAAATCATGCAGGATGATCAGGAACCTCTTAAGCACCACTAAGAATCAGAAGGTATACCTCATCCCAACTGGACCTTGGCGGCTTCACGTTTTTATTCTTATTTCCACCAGTTTCCCCAGTCGATCTCCTCTTGAATGATTTAATAATTGAAATGAGATGTATCTCCTGCTTGATGTGAATCAAAACCTGCAGCCACGCTGAACTTTTGAAGATGAGGTTTCCCACCATAGCCATAAAACCACCATGGATCATAAAAGACGACCAGATCGGACATTGTGTGAGATCTTTATGTTCATTACGTACACGACCATTAGAGGAGGATATTGAGCTGGCGGGGTAACGCCTGGCTTCCTCACGACGTCCGCTCACTGTGCCGTGTAATTTTGGCCCATTTAATTTCAGAAAATGGTACACGCATCGCCGGATCAGCTATAATCGCAGCTCCTCGATAAGAATTCATCCCACGATGCCCTAATTGTGCTCTAGAGTCGGACTGAATATAATAATTAGATCCGAACAATACCAAGATTTTAATAAAGGCACAGAAAATAAAAACACACACAGGAAATGGAACCACTTCCAACACTTAGGTTACTCAGAAGATACTTTACTTTATTTTATTCCAAGTCTGGTATGTGGACCAGATCTGCTGTGGTAGAGCAGTCTGGCTATGATTTAAAGGGTTTATTTAAAGAGAAGGTTTGGTACCACTTCAGAAACCTTGAAAGTGGAATTTCTGGACTTGGTATCCTTGGTATCAGACTTGGAAGCTTAGATTTTTATTTTGGAACTTCGAGCTTATGGTGCTGGAACTGGAACCTTTGTTAATGGAACTTCTGGACCTGGTATCTTTGGTACTAGAAGTGGATGCTCTGATACTGGAGCTACAACCTTTCATACTGGAACTGAAACCCTCTAGACTGGAACAGGACAGTTTGGAGTTGCTGCTACTAATGCAGAACTACTCAACTTGTTCCTGGAACTGTTCTTGGAACTGGAACCATTGGAAACCTCCAATAATGGAACTTCTGGACCTTGAACTTTTGGCACTAGAAATGAATGCCTTGATAATGGAGCTACAACCTTTCATACTGGAGCTGCAACCTTCTAGACTGGAACAAGAGTGTTTGGAGTTGGATGGTGTGGTGATGGAAATCAACTCATTCCAGGAACTGTTCTTGGAACTAAAAGCTTTAGGAACCTTTGATAATGGAACTTCTGGACCTGGAACCTTTGGTACTAGAAGTGAATGCCCTGATACTGGAGCTACAACCTTCCATACTGGAACTGAAACCTTCTAGACTGGAACAGGAGTGTTTGGAGTTGCTGCTATCACCACAGATCCACTCAACTCAATCCTGGAACTGTTCTTGGAACTAGAACCTTTGGGAGCTACAACCTTTTATGCTGGAACTGAAACCTTCCAGACTGGAACCAGAGAGTTTGAGTGTTTGGAGTTGGAAGGTGTGGTACTAGAAATGGGTTCTTTGCTGCTAAAAGAACTGCTCAACTCGTTCCTGGAACTGGAACCGTTGTTACTAGACCAGTGAGCTCTTTCTTTCTCAGGTGCTTCCATGGGTATCCCCAAGTCTGTCAATACTTTTGGTTCTCCAATAGAAGTCCTCCAAATCCTCTAAGCCCCGCCCACCCTACTGCCTCATAGCTATTCAGCGTAATCCCGTATGCAGCGCCGTGTCCTCAGCTGTCTCTTAAACGGGACACAATCTCTTACCCGGCGGTGTTCATGCCTCATTTCCACCGGCGTCTCTATTTTCAGCCTCTTGTGTTCCTGATGACGCGTCTGAGAAAGCGTCCACCTCGGGGCACGCTCGTGTTCTCACAGGTCTGCTCAGTACTGCTTTGGATATTCACCAAAACCGGCTTGGTAGTGAATCATCTGGAACAAAAGATGAGTAACAAAATATCTGAAGGTTTTTTTTTCCTTCTTCATCTTCTACTTTGTCTTTTTTTTATTAGCGTTAGCAGCTTGGCCGGTAGCAAAAAAAGGTTGCGGTCACAATCATCTCCTGCACGGTTGGCGGCCTCTGTTTAAGTCGCTCAAGAGATGCACCTCAGGGTTCTCGGCGCAGGGTTGTTTCTTTTTATTCGTAACGTGTACAGACAGTTCCGGCAGACGTAAATCATGCTGAGAGGTAATTCATAATACATTTTTTATTGCTGACATGGCTAACAGGGCTTGTTTTTTCTCCAGAAGTGATTCATCATGTTTCCTTCTCTGATCTCTGATTTGCATACAAGGCCAAGGGTTCGGTGAATGGTATAAAACACAACACTGGACTTTTAAGCAATGAAAATGACACTTTAAGACCACGCAGTCCAACCAAGAAATCTGGATCCTCCCGGATTTGGGAGTCTGAAATCAGATCATAGTACTGACTCTAAAGTTTGGCTGGTCCTAAAGGTTTCAGAGCAGGAATGGCTTAATGCTAGAACACACAAAGACATTCTACAGGCACTTCCAACCCTAACCAAAACCTTTGGGTATGAAGTAGATTCATTAGAACTTGATGGAAAGTTCTAAAGTGCAGACTATAAAGTAGATTCCATCATCATTGGAGCTTGATGGAAAGTTCTAGAGGGAAGTTCTAGAGTGCAGACTATGAAGTAGATTTCAGCATCATTGGACCTTGATGGAAAGTTCTAGATTGAAGTTCTAGAGTGCAGGCTATGGAGTAGATTCTATCATTACTGGAGCTTGTTCTTCTACTGGAGTGTAGTTCTATAGTGAAGACTAAAGTTCTGGAGTGAAGTTCTAGAGTGCAGACTATGAAGTAGATTTCAACATCATTGGAGCTTGATGGAAAGTTCTAGAGTGCAGACTGTGAAGTAGATTCCAACATAATTTGAACTTCATGGAAAGTTCTAGAGAGAAGTTCTAGAGTGCAGACTATGAAGTAGATTCCAACATCACTGGAGCGTGATGGAAAGTTCTAGAGTGCAGACTATGAAGTAGATTCCAACATCACTGGAGTGTGATGGAAAGTTCTAGAGTGCAGAATATGAAGTAGATTCTATCATCATTGGAACTTAATGGAAAGTTCTATAATGAAATTCTAGAGTGCAGACTAAAGTTCTGGAGTGAAGTTCCAGAATGACGCTCTAGAGTGCAGACTATGAAGTAGATTCCAACATCATTGGAGCTTGATGGAAAGTTCCAGAGTGACATTCTAGAGTGCAGACTATGAAGTAGATTCCAGCATCATTGGAGCTTGATGGAAAGTTCCAGAGTGACGTTCTAGAGTGCAGACTATGAAGTAGATTCCAACATCACCGGAACCTGATGGAAAGTTCTATAGTGCAGACTGTAAAGTAGATTCCAATATCCTTGGAACTTGAGGGAAAGTTCTAGAGTGTAGACTATGGAGTAGATTTCAGCATCACTGGAGCTGGATGAAAAAGTCCAGAGTGACGTTCTAGAGTGCAGACTATGAAGTAGATTCCAACATAATTGGAGCTTGATGGAAAGTTCTGGAGTGCAGACTATGAAGTAGAACCCTTCAGAAGCTGTAGAAGTGCTTTCCAAGAACGATTAGCGCTACTCTCCAGGTAAAGGAAGCTCCGGCGCCCTGTAAGAACGTACGTTCATTGAGACACAACACTGAACACGAACCTCCCCGGATGGCCATTAGGGCGTCTGCATGTTAATGGAGACGTATAGCAACATCAGTAACGTGATACCGAACGCAGACGCTGACCTCTCGCCCATCAGGCTACGTTTACACCTCTCGCTCGGCGTGGACGTCGACCCACCCGGGCCTGGAAACCCGCTCCCGTCCTCCTCCCCCTGTCTCCGCCCGCTCCCGGCACTCAGCCGTCTGATGGAGAGGCGGAAGAAGGAAGCGGCGTGCGATTTGTCACCATTTTCCATCCCTAATGGATGCGTCGCGTGCGCTAAGCAAATTAGCCTCACGCATTAAGCCTCAGGCTCCAGACAGAGAGAGATAAAGATGCCCGGCGTAATGGCTACCGGCACTTCTTTTTCCGAACGCGGTGATGGATGCCCAGAGTAACACGTTTACCTAGCATCCCCCCGGAGGTGCCGATTCACAGCCTGACGCCTGCAAACGCTCGCTAAAATCCCCTAAACGAGCGTTCGGATCAATCAGCGATCACCTAGCCATCATTACCCAGACGCTTTCACTTAGCCCGGCCCAAAACAATCACATGACCTCATCAGCGGGGCGGCGTTTCACTCCGGCGGGTTTAAACCAGAAAAACTCCACACATTTCTGTACAGGAATTTTATACGTTTATTTATAGGAATTTATTCCGGCTAGCACGTGCTTCCTCCAACTCAAGGTTTGTTAACAACAAATGAACAAATAACCAAACAAATGAATGAATGAATGAATTAGTAAAGGAATTCATATACAAATTAATCAAATAAAAAAATGAATTAATAAATATCTACCAAAAAATTAACAAATTAATAAAATAATAAATGAAGGAATGAATTAGTGCTGGAATTAATAAAATGAATGAATAAATAAATAAACTAATTCTAAATAAACAAACTAATGATGAATTAATGAATTAAATAGTGAATTAATTAATAAATTAAGGAATAAATGATTGCCGGAACAAATGAACGGTTGAATGAATGAATGAAGACAGGATTAAATAATAAATAATAATAATAAATGAACAAATAAATACATTATTAATGAATGAATGAATAAATGTAGTGAATGAATAAACACATAATAATGTATAAAAATAAACAGATAAATAATATGAATAAACATAAAAATAAACAAACTAATTGATGAAAGATTGAATAAATGAGTGAATGAATCAAGAAAGGAAGGAGGGAATGATCACATGAAAAAAATGAATAAATAAGTAACCAAATGAATTAATAAACAAAGGAATATATGATTGCTGGAATAAATGAACAGTTAAATGAGTGAATGAATGAATGAGTGAATAAATGAATGACTGAATGAATGAATAAATAAATGAATGAATGAGTAAATGACTGAATGATAAATGAATCAATAAATGAATGAATGAATGATTAAATGAATAAATGACTGAATGAGTAAATGAATGAATGAATAAATGAAAATGATCAATGATAAATGAATAAATAAATGAATAAATGAATGATTAAATGAATAAATGACTGAATGAGTAAATGAATGAATGATAAATGAATAAATAAATGAATAAATGTATGAATGAATGAATGAATGAATAAATGAATAAATAAATGAATAAATGAATAAATGAATAAATGAATAAATAAATGAATAAATGAATAAATGAATGAATGAATGAATAAATAAATAAATAAATAAATAAATAAATAAATAAATAAATAAATAAATGAATAAATGAATAAATAAATGAATAAATGAATAAATGAATTAATGACTGAATTACTGAATGAATGAATGATGTTATATGCTGCTCTATAACGAGGGTGTACAGTATTAGAGTTCTGAGATCATCTGTAGGTGATCTGGTGATTGGTGGAGTCTGGCTGCTGCAGAGCTGAAACGATGCTAACGAGGTTAGGTGTGATGTTAGCGTGATATCAGGCGTGACGTTAGCGGCGCTGCTAGGCGTGTTGTTAGCGTGATGTTAGGCGTGATAGAGGATGGAGAGGTGAGAAGCCATTAGTGTAAAGTGTGAGTGAGTGAATCTGCCTCACATTATCAGCCCACATTATCAGTAATCAGATCAGGAGCAGGTCTGATGTAGCACCTCCATCCTTCTGTCCAGATCTCTCTCACACTCTCTCTCTTGCTCTGTCGCTCTCTCTCTCACACTTGCTTGCTCTCGCGCTTTCTCTCTGATTTATGAACACATTCATCTTTCTTACAAATGTGCTTTTAAATAAAAGGGCACAAATTCCTACATACACACTCCAAAATCCTGTAAGATTCTCGCTCCAGACCATTCCGTCCACTGCTCGGTCCCATCCTGAGCCCCGTCCTGGTCGCCAGGTTGACCAGGTGAGCTCTGAACCTTGACCTGTCCAGAGAGAAAGTATTCCAGGTCACATGACCTCCAAGACCTACTGCCATGCCTGCAGGACTCAATTAGAGCTCCAGTTTCCAAACATAACAGGATTAATGCAGCCCAGTACAGGGGGGAACAGAGGGGGAGCAGAGGGGGAACACGGGGGCAAAGGGGGTACAGAGAGCGTCTCCTCCAGAACTGAGCTCTTTCATTCTGACCCCGATTAACCCCATGGAGCCAAGAGAGAAAGAATTCAGTGATTTTTAACACATGTATCAGACGCTAAAAATGCAGTACATGACCAAAAGTATTTGGACGCCTGAGCATGAGCTTGTTTGGCCTTCCCTTTTAAAGTATTTTTGTGGGAATTTGTCCCCATTCTGATTCATTCACTGGTCCCAGTGCTTTTGTACATACACCGATCAGCCATAACATTAAAACCACCTCCTTGTTTCTACACTCACTGTCCATTTTATCAGCTCCACTTACCTTATAGAAGCACTTTGTAGTTCTACAATTACTGACTGTAGTCCATCTGTTTCTCTACATGCTTTGTTAGCCACCTTTCATGCTGTTCTTCAATGGTCAGGATCAGACACACAGCAGCGCTGCTGGAGTTTTTAAACACCTCACTGTCACTGGTGGACTGAGAATACTCCACCAACCAAAAATATCCAGCCAACAGCGCCCTGTGTGCAGCGACCTGTGACCACTGATGAAGGTCTAGAAGATGACCGACTCAAACAGCAGCAATAGATGAGCGATCGTCTCTGACTTTACATCTACAAGGTGGACCAAGGTAGGAGTGTCTAATAGAGTGGACAGTGAGTGGACACGGTATTTAAAAGCTCCAGCAGCGCTGCTGTGTCTGATCTACTCATATCAGCACAACACACACTAACACACCACCACCATGTGAGTGTCACTGCAGTGCTGAGAATGACCCACCACCTAAATAATACCTGCTCTGTGGGGGTCCTGTGGGGGTCCTGACCATTGAAGAACAGCATGAAAGGGGGTAACAAAGCATGTAGAGAAACAGACTACAGTCAGTAATTGTAGAACTACAAAGAGCTTCTATATGGTAAGTGGAGCTGATAAAATGGACAGTGAGTGTAGAAACAAAGATGATCCTGACCAGGACAAGCAGTGTCAAAACCTACGACCCGAGCAGATTAAAATAATTAAATTAAAAATTAAAACGTTAAATTTGTACGAAATGTTACAGGTATTTGAGATATTAGAGGCTTTGTTTGGTTAAACTTCTAGTGTGAATCGATCAGTTTAAATATGGACAACAAATGAAGTGAAGAACGAGGCTGCAGCATTCGGTATCGATGACCTGTGAAACCTGAAGCTACCTGACAGCAATGCTAACAGATTATTGATCATACTGGAACAGATTATTGATTGTTCGGCTTTCGATCTGCCGCATCTTTTCTCCGGGTGGACGGCAAACATCCAGATCTTCACCAGCCTTATCATTCAACATCATTTAGTGTTGATTTAGTAAACGCTCATTTTATTTTATAGTAGCAACAGAACGTCTGCATCCACTATAAGTACCAATAATAATAAATACCTGACTCCCATCTGAAGCAGAATAACAGGAACCAACACAACAATCATCTGCACCATGTTGCGCCCTCTGCTGGTCAATAATGGCAGTGCAGAAGGACACGGTTTTGATGTGATGTTAACAATACATTATGACCCTAAATAAAATAAATAAATAAATAAATAATATGGCTTCCATAGCAGCAGTGGTATCTTTTTATTTAACGGTAATATAACAATAATATTTTAAGTTACATTCAGAGTAAAATCTGCCTATTTGCTGTATTAGATGTGTAATAATTACGGTTGAAAGGTCATGAAGGAATTAAACATGCTGAAAAAGAAACGGCAAATATTGAAATCCATCATGATCGAGCAAGATGAGAACTAGATCAAATGGTAAGCTTATTTCTGAAATACTGCTCTTAAACTCCTGGTTTCTTCATTAAAGTTTAGGTAGGTTTTTAGGGTTCTTAAGGGTTCGAGTCTGTGATGATGCTGACCTGGTCAGGTTCTTTAGATACACAACTGAATCAGTGTCTGGTCAAGGCACCAGGATTGGAGGTGGAGGAAGGCATGGTGCATAGGGCAGGTAAAGGTGCATAGCGGTTAAGGTACTGGACTAGTAAATAAAAGGTCACTGGTTCAAGCCCCATCACTGCCAGGTTGGCACTGTTGGACCCTTGAGCAAGGCCCTTAACACTGAATTGCTTAGACAATGTACAATCATACACGTCTAGTCTGCTCGAGACCTCGGCCAGCGTGGTTTCGGAGCTGTGAATGATGAGATGGTCTTGTGAGATCGGTCATGAAATAACGATTTCTGGACAGTGAGAGTGGACATGAGCAACAGGTGGTTAGAGGTCCAGTATGGTTGACCGCTCTGATATCTTGATGAAAGAAACCACAGAGGACGAGGAAATGGAATTTTGGATTAAGGGGAAATAAAAGCTACCAAAGCTTTACAGATCAGCGACCAGGGAAAGGTCTGGGTATCGATTTTAAGAGGTGCTTTTGTGGAATATGGAAACACAGTGGAGGATTTTTTTGGCCGGTGATGCCACAGATGACCTGATTTGGCCGGTTCGGATCAGGTCGGCACGATCGGCAGCTCCGGCTTCCTCAAAGCTTTATTCGTGCAGAGTTTCTGGGTTGGCGTGACGTTAAATATCTCTGTCCTGATGGAGAGAATAATAAGCTCACGGTCGGGTGTCCAGATACCTGCCTGGCTTACCCGTCTCCTGCATCGAGGGCTTATTTACAGTTTTCTCACCCGCCCACACCAGCCGCGGGTTAAATAAACGATCTAAAACCATCAGATCGGCCTCGGCGCTGCTCATTAATTTGTCCAGAGCAAATTGCTGGATGCAGCACGAAGCACGAAGCCACAATTTAACAGAGCAGCCGGGACAGGGTATCGATTACAGCAGGGAAAATCCATTACGCCCGGCTATTCTTAACCCCCGTCTGGAAGGGATGCCACTTTTATTGACTGAGGCAGGACGGATTGAAAAGAGGAAGTGAATATGTGCAAAAGCTCCTCGAGGAGCAGGAAACACGCCGAAAAGTCTCGTTAACAGGGGCGCTGATGGAACACGGGGGTGAACATGCCCCTGTCCTGACTGTTCTGAGTGTGTTTCAGGCATCAGATTTATATTTAATTATTTATACTCACAAAATATAAAGACAAAGATCAGTGAAAACATTTTTTTTCTTTTGCTGTTTTATCAGTAAAATAAAGATGTAAGATAATTAACACATCACAGCGTCTTCTTATTACAGTGTTTTACTGCAATAAAATCAATAAATAATACAAATATTAACAATATATTATTGCATGTCCCAACTTTTCTGGAAATGGAATTTGTAATAAATAAATTGATTAATTAAAAAAAAAAATAATATAGTGTACAGGCTCTATTTTTATTCCTTTTTTAATAATTGTAAAAATTATTTGTAATATTTTAACATGAATAATTAAGACATTATTGATATTTTTAACTTAGGATTTCTTTCAATTGTATTTTTTAATAGCATTTTTTTTTTTTATTATTGTATATTTTTTTCTTTAGATAGTTTTATCAATAAAAAAAGATTTAAGAGAATTAACACATCACAGCAATTTTTTAATTACATTTTACTGCAATAAAAACAAAATATAATAAACAATATTAACAAAAATAACAAATTTAATAAAACAAGTATAATAAAAATATTACCAATGTCTTATTGCATGTTCTTTTCTGAAAATAAATAAATAATTATTAAATTATTTGAATTAATAAATAAAATAAACATTAATAATTAAGACATTAATTATTTTTAATTTAGGTTTTATTTCAATTGTATTTTAACAGCATTTATTTTTATTATTTTATATTTTATTATTTAGCTAGAGTTTAATGGGGTTTTATTTATTTATTTATTATATTTATTAAGTAATTAATATAATTAATTATTATAATATAATTTATATATGTATTATATTTATGTATTATATTTATTATTTTATGTATTATATTTATTTATTTATTTATTATTTTATATTTTATTCTTTAGCTAGAGTTTAGTGTGGTTTTATTTATTTATTTATTATATTTATTAATTAAATAATATAATATAATTTATTTATGTATTATATTTATTTATTGTATTTATTATTTTATGTATTATATTTATTTATTTATTTATTATATTTATTTATTTTTTATTATTTTTTATTTTATTCTTTAGCTGGAGTTTAGTGTAGTTTTATTTATTTATGTATTATATTTATTTATTAATTATTTATTTATTAGTTTATGTATTATATTTATTTATTTATTTATGGTTTTTTTTTTTATGTTTTTTTTAATTATTTTATATTTTACTCTTTATTCTCGTCCTCAGGATGGACGAATTGACGGACTCAGTCGCCCCCAAGGAACAGGAAACGTGCTCAGGAAAATTACGGCTGGGAGGAAACGTGGTATTGAATATAACTGTGGGGAATTTCCTACAGAGGGAATGAACGGTCGAAGAACGTCGACTTGCCGATCACAAAATGTTCAGTTACATTCTGTTGTTCAAGTTGATGCCCAACAGGCACCACATTCGACTGTTGGGCATAAATAAAGGCGTGTCCATCCACACAGCAACTTCCTCTGGACTGAAGGACCAGACGTGACCTCAAACGAGAAATAAAATGGGCAGCATCCCAAACCGCTCCCTTCTGTACGCTCTACAAAAGTATGTGGACACACCTTTTAATTATTGAGTTTAGGCGTCTCAGCAGTCCATAAAAACAAAGTTTGAATGCAGAGTTTGAGCTCAGTGACCTGGACAGTGTCCTGACCTCAACCCCAATCAACACCTTTGGGATAAACTGGAACACTGACTGTGAGCCAGCCTTTAGTCCCTGACTTCACAAATGTGAATCCATTTAAACATTGATAGGTTGTCCACATTCTTCTGATCGTGTAGTTTCTCTGTTCTACACAGCCGTCCTGGCTTTCACGGCCGGTCAGTAGGAAGTGCCAGGATGCCCATATGGACAGTCCAGAACGAACAAAGCTGATTCCGCTCGGCACTCAGATCACGTCTCTGATCTGGATCGTCCATGCAAATGAGTTTGGCCTCTTGGCTAATCATGAGTGCCATTAACGCCCGAGCCGGTCATTATTATTGCATTTGCACGTCGGTAACAGCGGCTCGAGTGCAAACGGGCATCTTGTGGCACGCGCCTGCCAATCACGTCGTCCCCTGGCATGTGCCTGCCAATCACGTCGTCTCCTGGCACATGCCTGCCAATCACGTCGTCTCCTGGCTATTTGCACTGTTTCACTGTCTTTTGGATGTGGGTTTTGTTAATAATGATAATAATAATAATAGTAATAATAATAATAATAACCCATGTATAACCCAATAAACCATGAACAATAATAAACTGTAAAACACTATAAACTATAATAATTATAATAATAAAAAACATAAAAGTACATTAACAATAATAATAATAACAATAACAATAATAATAATAATAATAATAATAATAGTGTTTTTTTGATGTGTTTATTATTATTTTACATTTCATTCAGCTAGGGTTTGGTGTGGTTATATTTACTTATTTAAATGTATTATGTAAATTATTAATTTTTTTATTAATTTATATTTTTAATTAAATTTTAATTAATATTTTTATTTATTTGATTAAATTTATAATTTTTATATTTATTATTTTTTACTCATTCATATTTTGAATTATAATTTTAATTCAATTTTTTTTTTTTTTACACTCATTAGTTATATTTTTAATCATTGTTATTTTTTTATTTTAATTTTAATTAATATTTCTATTTCTATTTTTAATTAGAATTTTAATTCATATTTTTTTAATTATTCATTTACATTTATTATTTATATTTTAATTATTTTTTATTTATATTTTGAATTAAAATTGTAATTAATATTTTTTTTATTTATTTGTTTAAATGTATTATTTTTATATTTATTGATTTTTATTTATTTATTTTTCAATTATCATTTTAATTCATAATTTTCTATTTATTTATTTCAATGTATTATTTATGTTATTATTTTATTTTATAATTATTAAATATATTTTAATTTATAATTCATAATCTTTTATTTTTATTTTATAATTTTTATTTTATAATTTTTATTAATATATATATACTGTATATTTTTTTATGAGAGTGCACTTGCCAGTGTATTCCCGCCTCGCTCTCAATGGCTCCATACCCACTGCGATCCTGACCAGAAACAACCCATTACTGAAAATATTAAATAAAAAGCATTTTATTGTTATTTAGCCCACCAGCTTCTCGGGTCGCTCTTATCAGCAGTGTGGTATCATATTCACGGCTGAGCCGGTTGGAGAAGGTAATTACCAGCCGGCTGCCATTAAGTCTGATTTTTATTCTTCGAGCGCGAGGCCGCCGGCGTTTATTTCCCGTCCAGAGATTTATGAACAGCCTAGTGCGGCGGCTTAAAAACAAAACAAAAAGAGAGAAAATTGGTGGATTTCTGTGTGGAGACGGAGACGGAATTACAGCCGGAGCAGCTAAACGTTCCGGCCTTTAAAACACGAGGGTGAAAAATCCAGCCGAGGCTTTTCATCCAGCGCTGGCTGAGATGTGATCGGAATGAAGTCACGGCGAGGTCCAGACGTGACACATACCATCGACATCAGTCCTCGTTTTATTTACTTATTTATTTATCTCGGGCTAAATGAAAATCATTTGTTTACTTATCAGGAGCGGCGCAGCATTAGATAACAGACCCGGCCTCTTTCTTTCTTTCTTTCTCTCTCTCTCTCTCTCTCTCTCTCTCTCTCTCTCTTTCTTTCTTCTGTTCCTTTTCCTTCCTTCCTTCCTTCCTTCCTTCCTTTATGTATTTATTTATTTACACTGATTAAGATTTTTGTTTTCAGTTATTTTATTCCTCTTGCTGGTTTTTATGTATTTCCATCTAAAAGAAATGGGGAGAAGGGGGTTGAATAAGGGGGTCGATACGGGAGGATATGAGGGTGGGGTATTGATTGCTATTTCCTGCCACGTTCCTTCCAATCACGAGCTTTATTAAAAATCTAATCTTAATCCGTCACAGAATCAGTGACCCGGTTGATGCCAGGGAAAGATTCCCCACAAACAAGAGAAGGAATAGAAACTAAATTTAAAGCCTCCTGCAGCTGACGGTTCGATTTAAGTCGTGCTGATTTATCCTTCTTAGCATTGCTCACGTTCACAGGCGGTGGGCGGCGGTGGGCGGCCAGGTGGACGGAACCTCTGTGTAACGTTGGTCAGGGTCACAGTGGGTGCGATACACAAGGTGAAAGGGAGAAAACAGGTCGGCAAATTTGTATTTCTAATTTACCTGACTGCATGTGTTTGGACTGTAGGAGGAAACCGGAGCACCCGTAGGAAACCCACAGTCACAGGAACCCGGACCGCTCCACTAGGGAATCGAACCCAATACCTTGTTTCTGTTATTTTTACTTTCTTTACTTGAGTGCACTTGCCCGTGTATTCCTGCCTCGCGCTCAGTGTATCTGTGTGGCTCCAGACCCACCTTGATCCTGACCAGAAGCAACACATTACTATAAATATTAAATAAAAAGCATTTTTTTAATGTATTCCTCTAGTGTCTCCAGCTGGGAATCAAACCCAGGACCTTCTTGCTGTGAGGTGACAGTGCTACCCATCGTCCCTCACTGTTTCCCTCACTCACGATCTAGGAGCGTAGACCGGATTCCAGGGAAACTGACCCATCGTGACACCAATCAAACGTACACTTTCAAATGTAGTGCTTTCAACAGTGTAGTAACAGTTTAGGGAAGGCCCTTTTCCTGCAAAGAACAAAGCACGGAACTCAGACCCACCTGATGCCACGTCACCCATTATTAATACATGTAGGTTTGGAATGGGTTTTTATAAGTGTCCACATACTTTTGGTAACCTGGTGTACATTAGAGCTAAGAAATGGACCTGAACTGGTCAGATGATCCATAACTGGATGGTTTCATTCCGGTTGCATAACAAGAGCCTGTAAATGTTGATGATGTGTTTTGTGCAGGGTGAGTGCGCCCCCATGTGGTGTTAGACTGACCCTGCAGGAACAGTGGTTCTGTCCATTACACTGTAGTATCGATCTGATTGATCATGACCTGGATCATTAATCACAAGCATGAGATGAAGTCGCTCCTGTAATCTACAGTGTTACATCATTACTGATGTCAATCTGATGCATTCACATACATGGGTTCGTGACTCACAGAGGAATTTCCTTCCTTCAGTTCACATCTGTACAGATGATCAATGAAACACACAGGAGCGTCAAAAACCTTCTAATGATTCACTGTTACAGTCAAAAAGCTGCTGCCTTTAACTACAGGAGCAGTTTCTTTGTTTACATCCATCCTGCCTTATAAATGTGGAACTTCTGTTTGTTTGTTTATTAGGATTTTAACGTCATGTTTTACAATTTCGGTTACATTTAGGACAGGAAATGGTAGTCACTCATCACACAAAGTTCTTCAGATCACAAGGTTATATCGAACACGGTCATGGACAATTTTGCATCTCCAATTCACTTGCATGTTTTTGGACTGTGGGAGGAAACCGGAGGAAATGGTAGTCACTCATCACACAAAGTTCTTCAGATCACAAGGTTATATCGAACACGGTCATGGACAATTTTGCATCTCCAATTCACTTGCATGTTTTTGGACTGTGGGAGGAAACCCACGCAGGCACGGTGAGAACGTGCAAACTGCACACAGAAAGGACCTGGACCGCCCCACCTGGGGATCGAACCCAGGACCTTCTTGCTGTGAGGAGACAGTGCTACCCACTAAGCCACCGTGCCACCCTGTGGAACTTCTGTATGTATAGTTTGATTTAATCACGTTTAAGAAAGATAAAAATGTTATGCCTAATTCTGAAGGTTATACAGACCTGGACCTTTATGAAAAACAAAAAATGTTGATAATAATAATAATAATAATAATAATAATAATTATTATTATTATTATTATTATGCAAAAATAAATAAAATAAAAATAATATTGACACTACTACTACTGCTAATAATAAAAGTAATAATAAAATCACTAATATTAACACTAATAATAACAATAATAATAATAACAAAATCAATAATAATAACACTAATAACAAAAACACTAATAATAATAATAATAATAACACTAATAATAATAATAATAACAATAATGATAATAATAATAATAACAATAACACTAATAATAATAATAATGCTAATAATAATAGTAATAATAATAACACTAATAACAATAATAATAATAATAAAATTGAGAACCATAAATATATAAATGTCATGTCATATATAAAACCTGACCTAAGTAGCAGTAATAATAACAATAATAATGATAATATTATTTAGGTCAGGTTTTATATATGACATTTATATATTTATGTTTCTCAATTTTTTTATTATTATTATTATTATTATTCGTAGTAGTAGTAGTAGTAGTGGTAATATTATTAGTAGTATATTATTAAAGTTGAGTGTACTAACACACAGAAATGTAAATACTGGAAACTATAATAAACAGCCAAAAATATAATTTACATATTTTTATTATTATAAATATATAATGAAATGATTTATTAGAATAAGAAGCGACTGTGCAAACAGCATCTTTAAACATATACATACACGAATTATATCTCACTGACTGTGTATCAGGGAAGGGGAGCCTGGACAGGATGGAGCGTCCCTGGTGCTGAAACAGTGACTCCTACTGTCTGGTGGAGGCGACAGCACGGAGTCCGTACATAACATTTCCAAAAATAATGGGATAAACCAAAAGGGGGAAAAGCTAGAAAAGAACGAACCCTCGTTTAGGCTTAACGTTCATGCAGAACTTAAACTGGTAACCAAATGATTCCAAGCGCAGGTTGGTTGAAGTTACAATCATGACTGTGGGGGTCAAGGGTCAAGAAGTAATGTTGGACAGGCACACTTCTGCAGAATACAGTTAATAAACATAAATAGAGTCACATAGGACAGTTTGGTCAGCGATTGGTGGTGGTTTGGAGTAAAGACTAAGTTTGACCCACACTAGAAGGTTCCTTAAGTTCCTGGTGAACGTCTTGACGATTGGTAGATGCCTGCTCTATACTTTTATACTTTCTGGACTCTTGGATAAATGGTCATCGAATTTTACACAATATGGCCAGAAGTATGTGGACGCCTCTCTTAATTACTGAGTTCAGGTGTTTCACTCACTCACTCACCTTCTTAACCGTTTATCCAATCTAGGGTCACGGGGGGTGCTGCAGCCTATGCCAGCTTTTCAATGGGCACAAGGCACACAGTAACACCCTGGATGGGGCGCCTGCATTGCAGGGCACACACACAAACACACACATTCTCCTATAGGGCAATTCAGTGTCTTCAATTAACCTGACTGCATGTTTTTGGACTGTGGGAGGAAACCCACGCAGACACGGGGAGAACATGCAAACTCCACACAGAAAGGACCCGGACCGTTCCACTTGGGGATCGAACCCAGGACCTACTTGCTGTGAGGCGACAGTGCTACCCACCTCAGGTGTTTCAGCCACACTTTTTGCTAATATGTGTATAAAACTTTGTAGCAACAGTTTGGGGAAGGCCCTTCCAACTCCAGTTCCTGCCCCCCTGTGCACAAGGACACAATTTATTGGGTTTGGTGTGAAGGAACTTCGGTGGCTGGTATTAAGCCCTGACATCAACACTACTGAACACTTCAGGCTGCTTCAAAAGACTCCTGCTTATGTGTCCACATACATTTGGCCATATAGTGTAGTTGTCTAAGCTTTATGGAATTTAGGATGCTGGGATGATTCCAGTAGTTTGGCATCTATGGCAGATGGATTCACAGTTCCCAGTTTTTTGGGGGGTTCTTCTGTGTTGTCTCACAATCGTACTTCAAACGAGGTCTTGTTTCTTTTGAAGTCTGTTCTTTCTTTTCATCTTCAAGCACCTCATTAATCTCACACTTATTTTAGGCAGTGTAAGACCCCTTCTTAACGTCTTCATCTTTCTTGGTGGTGAGGTTAAGTGTGTGAAGAGTTAACGTGGGTGTAACTGATGATCTAAAAACTTTCCGGTTTGGTAGCTGCACGTTCCTTGACGGTTCTTTGGTTACTTTCTGTTGGTGCTGAGGGTCTTGGTTTATTTTCCACACATTCTGTGTTCTTGGTAGGTGCCGTCTTTGTGGAACTTCAAATGAGTCAACGTGGAAGAGATGTGTCACTGTCTAGGTACCCATTTGACCAACACTAAGGGTTTGCTTGGTGCCCACGTGGTTTAAAAGTCCTCATGGTTCTTGCACTTGTTAAGCTCGACAGGGATTCTTTAGGGTGTTTTTTTACGGCCATCTGAATCCTCCTTAATCCTTTTTTACTTTTCTTTTTCAAACGTTTTAATGTCCATGGAATGTTCGATGCTGGCTGAAGTTTTTCACTCTCCGGTGTTGAAGAAGGTGAGCAGACTGTTGATGTTTGATGCGTCGCCCTTGTGGGTCGCTGGTCTGTTTTCTGAAGAGTGGAGCTGCTAGTCATGAACGTTGTCTTGGCAGAAGTCGTAGATAATGTTGACGTCGGCGCTTCGGTATATTTTATAGTCGAACGGGGACTGCTCGGGTTCGGGCTTTGGGTCGACGCTGTTGAAGATAATGTTGAAGGTTGTTGGGTTGACATTGTCATCTTTGTGGTGCTACTAATAAAACGGGGACTGCTCGCTGTTGAAGATGATGTTAAAGTTTGTTGAGTGGACGTTGTCGTCTTTGGTGTGGTCTGTGATCTTTCGGATGTCCTGGAGGTCACAGATGTCATGATTTGGGTACGTTCTTTCGTCGTTCTCGGTTTCATTGGATTTGTAGGTGTCACACTTATGAAAGTGGATGTTCTTGGTTTTGGGGTGGTTTTTGGACCATCCAGTTTCTTCATGGCATTTATGGCCCAGGGATTATTTGGAGCAGAGCAGATTCTTTTGCCATCGATCAAGTAAAACCTGTGGATTGGTTAATTCAGAGTCAGTGATGAGATTTGATTGAAGGCTTTGCAACCATAAATAATATAAAATATTTTCCTAGACAACAAAAAGATTTAGTGGTACTTACCGTATAGCCTTGATGGGACATAATGTCTTATTCTGAGTCGTGTAGCTCAGAATGTTCTTGATGCTGGTGTTTTGTCTAGAATTTCTTATGCAACAACTGAGCGAAGGTCCATTTCCTAATGAAGGAAAAGGAAAGTTTTGATTGATAAGTTAATACTTTACTACATTTATCCTTTATCATGGTAAAACATAGACAGTTGAGGTCAAAATGTACATACAGTGTATCACAAAAGTGAGTACACCCCTCACATTTCTGCAAATATTTCATTATATCTTTTCATGGGACAACACTATAGACATGAAACTTGGATATAACTTAGAATAGTCAGTGTACAACTTGTATAGCAGTGTAGATTTACTGTCTTCTGAAAATAACACAACACACAGCCATTAATGTCTAAATAGCTGCAACATAAGTGAGTACACCCCACAGTGAACATGTCCAAATTGTGCCCAAAGTGTCAATATTTTGTGTGACCACCATGGAATTCACCAGAGCTGCACAGGTTGCTACTGGAATCCTCTTCCACTCCTCCATGATGACATCACGGAGCTGGTGGATGTTAGACACCTTGAACTCCTCCACCTTCCACTTGAGGATGCGCCACAGGTGCTCAATTGGGTTTAGTCCATCACCTTTACCTTCAGCTTCCTCAGCAAGGCAGTTGTCATCTTGGAGGTTGTGTTTGGGGTCGTTATCCTGTTGGAAAACTGCCATGAGGCCCAGTTTTCGAAGGGAGGGGATCATGCTCTGTTTCAGAATGTCACAGTACATGTTGGAATTCATGTTTCCCTCAATGAACTGCAGCTCCCCAGTGCCAGCAACACTCATGCAGCCCAAGACCATGATGCTACCACCACCATGCTTGACTGTAGGCAAGATACAGTTGTCTTGGTACTTCTCACCAGGGCGCCGCCACACATGCTGGACACCATCTGAGCCAAACAAGTTTATCTTGGTCTCGTCAGACCACAGGGCATTCCAGTAATCCATGTTCTTGGACTGCTTGTCTTCAGCAAACTGTTTGCGGGTTTTCTTGTGCGTCACCTTCCTTCTGGGATGACGACCATGCAGACCGAGTTGATGCAGTGTGCAGCGTATGGTCTAAGCACTGACAGGCTGACCTCCCACGTCTTCAACCTCTGCAGCAATGCTGGCAGCACTCATGTGTCTATTTTTTAAAGCCAACCTCTGGATTTGACGCCGAACACGTAGACTCAACTTCTTTGGTCGACCCTGGCGAAGCCTGTTCCGAGTGGAACCTGTCCTGGAAAACCGCTGTATGACCTTGGCCACCATGCTGTAGCTCAGTTTCAGGGTGTTAGCAATCTTCTTATAGCCCAGGCCATCTTTGTGGAGAGCAACAATTCTATTTCTCACATCCTCAGAGAGTTCTTTGCCATGAGGTGCCATGTTGAATATCCAGTGGCCAGTATGAGAGAATTGTACCCAAAACACCAAATTTAACAGCCCTGCTCCCCATTTACACCTGGGACCTTGACACATGACACCAGGGAGGGACAACGACACATTTGGGCACAATTTGGACATGTTCACTGTGGAGTGTACTCACTTATGTTGCCAGCCATTTAGACATTAATGGCTGTGTGTTGAGTTATTTTCAGAAGACAGTAAATCTACACTGCTATACAAGCTGTACACTGACTACTCTAAGTTATATCCAAGTTTCATGTCTATAGTGTTGTCCCATGAAAAGATATAATGAAATATTTGCAGAAATGTGAGGGGTGTACTCACTTTTGTGATACACTGTACATCTGTAAGGGATATCCAGTTTTTGTGAAGAAGTATGCACCCCCTTCCCAATTTTATTTATTTTTGCTCATCTGTCATGTTTAAATGTTTCGGACACTCAAACAAATTACAAGACAAGATAAAACGACTCTAGTAAACAAAAGACACAGCTTTTAAATCATCATTCCACTCATCAAAGACAAAAAAATCATTAAAATCACTCATGTGAAAAAGTATTCAGACCCTTTGCCCCCCTGTTTGAGGGTATCAACTGCAATCAAACATTTCCGATGAATTTTTCACTTGACTTGCAGTGACGGCATGGTGGCTCAGTGGGTAGCACCTTCGCCTCACTGCGAGAAGGTCCTGAGTTCCTCATGTTCTCCCCGTGTCCATGTGTGTTTCCTCCCACAGTCCAAAGACGTGTAAGTGAGGTGAATGGAGATACTAAATTGTCCATGACTGGGTTTGATATAACCTTGTGAACTGATGAACCTTGTGTAAGCAGTAACCACCTGTCCTGTCATAAATGTAACCAACATGTGTTTGACTTGAGGGTCTCTAGATGTTTTTTGGCTAATGGAAGACGCCCCTTTGTGTTCTGTTTGGCCCTGCAGCTCTCACCCTTATAATAAAGTGTCTTTATTATTGTAGAATTATGTACGTTGACCTTAACCGAGATGATTAAAGTCTGCAGTTTTTCAGATGTTTGTCTGGGTTTCTTTGTGACCTCCAGGATGAATCATGGATGCTTTTTTTGTTTTTGGTCAAATGTTGGTAATCTTTGGTACAATGTTGGATCCTGGGTTAGTCCAGGAGTCCCACAGATGGTCACTCCTGGAACGGTTGACCACTGTTCCAAGTTTTCTTTAATTGTAAGCCTCAGTGATGGCTTTGTGGACTTTCAACGACCCAGTTGTGAATTGAATTTGGTTAACTGGTTGATATATAGTAGTAGCTTTGTGGAAGGGGGGGGCAAATACTTACTCCACATAGGGCTAGAATTCAGTGGGGTTCGATCAAGGCCGCTGGAGTTCCTCCATATCAAATTCACACCCTGACTTGAACAGGAACAGGCCTTCCCCAAACCCTCAAGTTTTGAACAGCTGTAAGTAATGAGTTTGTGGCTGAAACAAACTTGTTTAACTCTGTCAGTGATTGACTACACCGGTTGATGTCTCTGTGCCCATATAACAAGGGCTAGTTTGACTGCATGTCAAGCTCATCTGTCTGTAAGTATAATGAACATGGAACAGTGGTCTCCTTACCCTAAAAATACCCCAAAACCCTCAAACTGTGACCTTATGCTTAACAAAAAGTGAACATAGAGTATACGGCCAAAAGTATGTGGACGCCCCTTTTAATGATGTTTCTGACACATCCATTGCTAACAGGAATATAAGAAAATGACATAAGGTAACAGTTTGGGGAAGTCCCCTTTCTCTTTTAGCATGACTGTGCTCAGCAGGAAGCTCTTTAAAAGCGTGGTGTGCAAAGAAGCTCCAACTCAACACTGCAACGTGACCGAATGGGCACAAATCCCCACAGACGCCTTCCCTCCAAAGTCTCATACAAAGTCTTTCTAGAAGTTTAGGAACAGGATGTTCGACAAGCTCACGATCAGGCATCCCAATACTTTCGCCCATATAGTGCAGTGTTACCGTTCACAATCAAGCAAGCTTCAAAACTGACACCTCGGAAGGGAACGGTGCTGGAAGTTCTTTAAATTTGGACGCACTTGGGTGTTCCAGCAGGAAAGAGACTCTGAGTACCCGTCAAAACTGGTCCTGGAATCGATAATCAGGTCCAAATGAAGCTTTATGAGGAACCTTCTCAAAGCCCTGACCTTAATTTTAGTGATAATTTGGTTATTGTAATAAAAAAGACGTAATTCCCTCAAGTTTTGCCTCAAGTTTTGGTTCGGCACTCGTGTTCGTGTCCAGCAGAACAGGGTTGTTCCAGAAGCTCCAGAAGCTCGGCCATCAAAGGTGAACGTGTAAAATAAACAATAAACTTACCACAGGACTCAATATCAAATATTCAGTCAGACAGAAAGAAGAGTCGCAGAAACTGTGAAACACACGTCCCCTACGCTTTCTATCTCTGTGAAAGTCGTCGTCTCACCACCACAGACTCTCGATCTCAGACCACAGTGCTCGCTACCAGCAGAACCCAGAAGAACCCAGAAGAAACATTCAGACTCACTCTGAGACTCGCCGAACCTCCACAGCATAACGAACAGGAGCGCCAGCAAAACCCTCGCCTGCATCTTCTCACCTCCTGCCCCGCGGACTCGACTGCCGAAAGTTCGTCTGTCCCCCCAGGAACTGCAGCTCGGGTAGAGGAAGGTCTCTCAGCCCACAGACCCACCAGCTACCCCCCCCCCCCCCCCCCCCCTCTGTCACGAAGACCGCGGCCTCTCCCCCGAACAGGAAAAGATGAGTGTTGAGTGGAAGGTGTTAGTAAAAACGATTCTCACACCTCAGCACCGACCCCTGAGTGGAATGCAAGGGCCGACGCAAGAAAGTCTAAACCAGCTCACCCAGTCCAAACCACCACAAAAGTACTGGGATGTGCTTCTAACTTTTGAACTCATGTGTTTTATTAATAAAGCATCATTGCTAGCATTAGGACCTTGAGGATCAGACCTTTGGGGGTACCAAATGGGACTTTCTGGGCATTTGTTGATGTTTTGGGGAGGCTTTTCTACCATCCAGTTCCTTCATGACCTTTATGGTTCAAGTATCGTTGGGATCAGAACAGATGACTTTGTTGTCGATCGAATGAAACCAGTACAAACGTGAACCGCACTTCGTTTTTGCACTTTTATTCAGAGGAAGTACAAGTAGGTCACATGCTGCACTCAGACCCTCACCCAAACGTCCCTGCGCTGCAGATTTGGTAGCTGCACCCTGTCAGAAGCGCTGAGAGGTGCTAACTTCTGCATATGCCATATCAGTCAGTGGTGGCCAGTTCTCTTTTATGTTGGGGTGGGGTGGTGTGGGGTGGGTGGCAGCATTAAGAAGAAAGACGAAACACGGCTGGACAAACTGATCAGGTGAGCTGAGGCAATGGTCGGCATCGTGCTGGAATCACTGGTAACAGTGGCAGAAAGAAGGACCCCGAGCAAACTGTCACCCAGTACATAGTTATCATTAAACAGAGGAGTGTGTTCAGTGACGGGCTGCAGTCTCAGAGCTGCTCCACAGACAGGTCAAGAAGGTCCTTCGTCCCCAGAACCATCCGGCTCTACAACTCCAACATCTGTCTGTCTGTATGTATGTCAATATATCGATCGATCTATCTATCTATCTATCTATCTATCTATCTATCTATCTATCTATCTATCTATCTATCTATCTATCTATCTATCTATCTACAGTATATGTCTATCTGTCTGTCTGGCTTTCTTTCTGTCTGTCTGTCTGTCTGTCTGTCTATCTATCTGTCTATCTATCTATTTATATGTCTGTCTGGTATTCTACACTATATGGCCAAAAGTATTTGGACACATGATAGTTATCTTGTTGGACAATAGGACAAAGTAAACTGAGTAATAAAACAATAATAATAATAATAATAATTATTATTATTATTATTATAATTATTATAGAACACATTTATAATTATAAAAAAATAAGAATGAATTATTATTATTATTTATTATTATTAACATTGTTATTATTATTAGTAACATAATGATAATTATTGTTATTGTTATTATTATTAATAATATTATAAAATAATAATAATAATAATAATAATAATAATAATTATTATTATTATAGAACACATTTATAATTATAAAAAAATAAGAATGAATTATTATTATTATTTATTATTATTAACATCGTTATTATTATTAATAATATTATAAAATAATAATAACAATAATAACAAAATAATGATAAAAATATGAATGTAGAAAAATATATACAGTATTAATGTTTGGTTTTAAAAGAAAACACCCTGACCCCTGTAGCAGTAAAATTATATTTGTGGAGAGGGTACGTTGAGGGTACAAATGTCTGTAAGCTTATGACTTCAGCTGTTAAAATGTACTATAGTAACAAAACTGTATTAAACAGCCAAAAATGTATATTTTATATATTTATATGTATATTTTATAAATACATAATAAAGTGACTGTACAAACAGCATCTTTATACATCACAGCTCATTATCACAGTCTCACAATCAAGCTAATCAAAATTCACAGTTTTAGACCCGAATCAGGTGCAAAACGGGACGTCCAGCAGGCTCATGCTTAAGTGTCCACATACTTCTGTCAGGGATTATTTTGGGTGTTTTCTTCCAGCCATATTTACCCTCCTCAGTCCTTTCTTACTTCTCTTCTTCAAACGTGTTACAGTCCATGGAATCTTTGGTGCTAGAGGTTTTGTACCTGGTGTTGAAACTATCTTCGTGGTTGAAGTAGTCATGTAGAGTTTTCGATCATCCAGTTCCCTCTTGGCCCTTCTGGCCCAAATATCATTTGGATCAGAACAGAGTGTTATGTGGTTGATCAAATGAAACCTGTGGATGGATTTATTCAGGGTCAGTGATGATATTTGATTGAAGGCTTTGCAGCCGTAATTAATATTAAATATTTTCTAAGATTCAGTGGTACTTACTGTACAGCTCTGACGGGACATAACGGCGTGTCCTGAGTCGTGTAGTTTAGTATGTTCTCAATTCTGACCTTCTCTGGAGAAATTGTTGTGCAACAGTTGGGTTGAGGTCCATTTTCTAATGAAGTAAAGACATCGTGATTAATACATCGACACTTTAGTACATTTATCATGAACAATAAAAGTAAAAGACACAACAGGTTTTCAGTAAACGACTCACATCACTCGCTTACACGTGCACCACAAGGTCAGAAGTATTGGGACGCCCCATTTAATTGCTAACTTAGTGTGTTTCAGGCCCAACAATTGCAAACAGGTGAAATAAATAATTTATGTAAAGAAACTCCAGTGTCCTCAGGATTACTCAACAGCTCTGGAACGAACCGGAACGTCAATTGAGACTTTCCTGACCGACGTCAGTGCGAACAATTTATGTCATTGTTTGACTGAATGAAGTGTGTCTGCGTGTGGGAATTTGTGCCCAAAGTTTGAACAGCTGTTATTCTAACTGAAACACAGAGGTTAATTTATTTCAATAATCTATCTGTCTGTATATTTATCTGTATGTTTATCTATCTGTCTGTCTGTTTATTTATGTCTATCTATCATCTATCTATCTGTCTGTCTGTTTATCTGCATGTTTATCCTTCTGTCTGTCTGTCTGTCTGTCTATCTATCTATCTATCTATCTATCTATCTATCTATCTATCTATCTATCTATCTATCTATCTATCTATCTATCTATCTATCTATCTATGTGTCTGTCTGTTTATCTTTATGTCTGTCTGTCTATCTATTTATCTGTCTGTCCTTCCATCTATCTGTCTGTCTGTCAGTCCGTCCATATGTTTGTTTGTCTATCTATCTATCTGTCTGTCTATCTATCTGTCTGTCTGCTATCTAATTATCTGTTTGTCTGTTTTTATGTTTATCTATATGTCTGTCTGTCTGTCCGTCCGTCCATCTGTTCGACTGTCTTTCTATCCATCTGTTACTCTACATTATATGGCCAAAAGTATTTGGACACCTGATTGTCAGCTTGTTGGACAGTAAAATAGAATAAACTGAGTAATGAAATAATAATAATGATGATGATGATGATGATGATGATGATGATGATGATGATGATGATAGTAATATTAAAATAGTAATAATAATATCAATAATATAATAATAATGATAATGATAATAATAATAATAATAATAATAATAATAATAATAATAATATGTGCTGTTTTATTTCCCCTTTTTCATTTTGTATTATGTTATTTATCAGACATGCTCGTCAAAAACGTTCGTCCATATAGTGTAGCATTACTGTCCACAATCAAGCGAGCTGCAAAATCGACACCTCAAACTACATTGCTAGGAACACGGACAAAGAAAAAACGGTGCTCTAAATTTTTCTGATTTGGATGCACTTATGTGTTCCAGCAAGTAAGAGAATCGATAATCAGGTGAAAATGAGGCCTCAGGAAGAACCTCAACCTTAAATTTAGTGATAATTTGGTTACTGCAATAAAAAACTGCCCGACGGAGGTGAACGAACATGTGAAATAGACACTAAACTTACGACAGGATTCAATATTGAATATTCAGTCTGAGAAAAACCTTCTCAAAGTCGTGACCTTAATTTTTACTGTAATAAAAAAAGACTCAATTTTGGTTCGGCGCTACAATAAGTGTTCAGCAGAACCATCAAAGAAGAGAACAGGGTTGTTTCAGAAGCTTCTGAAGCTCCAGAAGCTTGGCTATCAAAGGTGAACGTGTAAAATAAACAAAAAATCACGACATGACTCAAATTAATATAATAATATTAATATTCAGTCAGACAGTCAGAAGGGTCGCAGAAATCCTGAAATACTCGTCCCCATATGCTGTCTACCACAAACTCTCGGCCAGACCACAGCGCTCACTACCAGAAGAAGCCAGAAGAACCCAGAAGAAACGTTCAGACTCACTGTAAGACTCGCCGAACCTCCACGGTGTGATGAACAGGAGCGCCAGCAAAACCCTCGTCTGCATCTTCTCACCTCAGACTGCAGCCCGACCGGCCGATAGCAGAGCTGAGATTTGAACCCGAGCACCGAGGTGTGAAGCTCTAAGCAGAATGAAACCGAGCGTGTGGAAACTCCGTCTCTCTGCTTCTGAACCCACACTGCGAGTGGTATATTCCACTTTAACATCAAAAGACACCCACATCCACCTGAGCCTGATCCTGGTCTCTGAGGTGTCCTGATACCTTCTCGCTTTTCAGAGCTGCTTAGTTAAATAAAAGTCTTTTACCTGACGATGCAGTTTCAGGTGCACGTGGTGAGCGGCGCTCTTTCATACGCCCACCTGATCTACAGAGTCTGGTCAGGCTGGCACGTAGCGAACCACAGCGAGAACCCTCTACGTGTTTGAGGAGTGAGAAAAGAGCGCTCGGGTTGCAGATCTCGAGTAAAAGTGGAACACGAGGGGTGCAGAAGTTCATGCGGTGCGTTCCACGTAAGCAGAACTTAAAAGGTCTTCAGTAAACGATGCACATCGTTACATATGTGCTACATGCTCAAAAGTATTGGGACGCCCCGTATAATTACTGAATTAGTGTGTTTCGGGCACAATAATTACTAACAGGTGTAATAAATCTATTATATAAATAAAATTACTTATTGCAGCAACAGTTTAGGGAAGGTCCTTCCAGTTCCAGCATGACTTGCTCTATTAAAAAATGAAGAAAAGCTCCATTTAAAAAAGCTCGGCCCTACTCATCAGCTGAGGCAAACGTTGACATACAAATGCTCTTTTGACTGTGGGAATTTGTACCCACAGTCCTGTGAGAAGCCTCTCAGAAGAGCACCTGTTGTTCTAGCCGAAACGATCACACCGAGGTCAATCTGTTTTAATAACAAGCTCATGGTCAGGTATCCGAATATCAGGTTCCGTCATGGTTATGAAGTTAAAGGGGCACAAACTTCTCCCCCCATTCAAAAATATAGATATATGACTGTTTTATTTCCCCTTTTCAATTTGTATTATATTATTATGACATAACACGTCATCGGGGAATTTTTACTCACTTTTTACTCTATCATACTCATTTCATGACGTCTCTATCTGCAGTCTATTGTACGTGGTGGCAGCTATAATAATAATAATAATAATATAATTATTATAAACAGTAATAATAATAATAATTATTATTATTATAATCTTAAACATTAATAACAATAATAATAATAATAATAATACACAGTAATAATAATAATAATAGCAATAATAATGTAAATAATAAGATTAACCAGTAATGATAATAATAACAATAACAACTTAAATGTAAATAATAATAAGATTAAACAGTATTTATTTCCCCTTTTTTACTTAGTATTATATTATTATGACATAACACGTCATCAGGGGAATTTATACTCACTTTTTACTATATCATACTAATTTCCTGACTGCGTCTCTAACTGCATTCTACTGTACGTGCTTGCAGCTATAATATTCATAATAATAATAATAATAATAATATTAAACAGTAATAATAATAAGTATTATTATTATTATTATTATTATTATTTATTAACCTTTATTTAACCAGGGAAGTCACACTGAGATCTTTTACAAGTGAGCTCTGGCCAAGACAGCAGCATATAACACAAAAATTACACAATCAACAATACACTGTAAGCCCGGATAAGTTCAATCTACTTAAAAAATTGAGGAAACCGCTTGCCTTAAAAAAGTTAAGTAATGTATAATGATTGAGTTAGCATAACATAAATCATTAAGTTATTACATCTAAGAGGCAAGTTGATTAAACTTTATTTTTTTTGTTATACCAACTGGTTTTCCCAATAATTAGTGTGATTGCAGAATGCAAGCACACTATTGTTATTGTTATTTTCGTTTTCAATATATTATTATTATTCTGCCCGTTTTTTGTCCGTGCTTCTTCTCCCGCAGTTTTCGAGATATCGACCCCGTTCCAGCGCCAAATCGTCCGGCCCATACGGGAATAGAGCGCTTGTATACAACTTTTTGATCGAACCAACACTGTGGGCACAGTGCCCGTTTTAAGGTGCCCGTTTTTCCCCATTGACTCCCATTCATTTTGAAATGAATTTCGAGCTATCAACGCCGTTCCAACCCTTGATCGACCGGGTCATTAATTAGCGCCCAAATCCAAAAAATCATCCGGATACGCCCATCCGTGTGGCATTTATGCCCGTTTTTGCCCGAATTTTTGGACAAAAATCTTGACACCTTTGGCTTTCCACAGAACGTCAACGTGATGACGTAGACGGCATCTTCAGGCCGTTCTGAGAATAGAAAATGGCGGCCGCCAAAAAATCTGACTTATTTTGGTCTGTAACTAAAGTATTAGTGATTTTTAAGATGAAAACGCTGCACAGAATGAAATTATAGTGCAGTTAGACTTTGCAGTGAGCGTCATATCGTTCGCGCTGCAACAGAAACAAAGATATTTATATCCGTTAGCTTCAAGGCTAACGGATGCATTGAAATCAATGGGAATTGCTAAATGCTAAAAGAGGGACCGAAGTCTGAGTGCACTATGCCTGAAAGCTGTAAATGAGACACAGCCGATCATAGATTGCGCAATACCATGGCCCCTGCAGTGATAATCACATGTAAATGAATGAGTACTGATTTGTAAGCAGTACAAACGTGCAGAAATGCATTTTTTTACAGGTTTGGCTTTTCAAACACACCCAGAGTGAACTTGTGCTCACACCACAGCTTGTGCACAGATACAGTGGCCTGTCTGGGAGAAAGTATTCACACCCCACGCACCGCACCACTTCTAAACGCATGCGCGCCCCCGACCTGCGCACGCCCGCCGACCGGCACACGGCAATCACACTCGCATTTTCTCCGGAAATGCACTCTCTAGTTCTACTTATTATCTTGAGCTCAATGGAAAAAAATATTGATTTCCTCTTAGTTTTCATGTTAATTACGTTTTAAATATCAATTAGAAATGTTTATAGAAAAACAGACAGAATAATAACATTCTTTTTCTTCATTTCACTTCAGAAGTATTTACTTAAAATACAACATGTCAAGAAAACATCTTAAAAACTGTACAAACTGTATATAAAGTTCTGTTGAAACACAAACAGCTCTTCACAGTAACCATGAACCTGTACTCAGTTTCACACAGCAAGCTGATTTCTTAACGTTTGGCTGCAGCTCTCTAAAACAAAACAAAAAAAACAAGAAACAGAAGTATTAATATCAACATTAATACCATTCATTTAAGGAATACAATAAAGCAAGCCAGCACACTCTTTGCTTTGTATGAAGGCTAGCATGCTAGCATGTAGCCTAAACACGGGAAATAAAGCAGCGCTGTTTGATTATTTATTTAGTGTCAACATTAAGATCATTTATTTGAAACAAAATTGTTAAGTAAAGTACAACACTTACCAAAATTAGACGGAAGATGAAAAAGTCCCATCAGACTGGTGTACATGCTACTCAAAAATAGCATAATGAGGAAGAAAATGTTCGTCCATTTAGTTTAACAAAGGTTCCACTTCACAAAAGACAAGTTTACTTTTGCAAAAAGCCTTAAATGAAAAATAAACAGTAATTTGCAACAATAGGATATAAAAGTTAAAACAAATGGCTACCCGAACACAAGAAAATCATTTTTGCTTAATTCACCAACAGCAAGCTGAAAAAAGGCGGACTTACACGTAAATGGTGGCGTTTTTCTGTTTAATTACCTTAACTTAACTTCTTTAAGTTAATCTGATAGAAAAGTCTTTTTTTTTTTGTTTAGTAAACTTAAATCTTTTAGCACATTTAAATGTGTACTCAAATGAGTACAATGTACTCTGCATTTTATAGTAGAGCAAAAATACTTAAATATTTTATGTATGTTGTACTAAAAATGTTTGATTAGATATAAAGTCCGGGCTAACAGTGTATAGGGAGGATATATGCACATGTATACATTTAACAAGAACAAGCATATGTATAAAATGTGTGACTTTTACTTTAAATTCAGTTAAAGAAATAAACTGCTTCAATTTAAAATGTTTCTGTAAATCATTCCACACAAAAGGTGCACTGTAACTAAACCGACCGAACTATTGGAGCTTCTATATGGCTAATGGATCGTAAGACAAAGTATGGTGGAAGCTGACCAATAATCGCTTTATACACAAAAATGACAATGTTCTTGCCGCCGTAATGAAAGTAAAAGCCAAACAGTCATTTCATAGAGCTTGCAGTGATGAGCTGAATAACTTACACGTGTTATAAACCTTAATGCAAAATGATAAAAACCAAATCAAGGGAGTGCAGTGTATAAATAATGATAATAATAATATTAAACAGTAATAATAATAATATTAAACAGTAATAATAATAATAAAAAACATTAATAATAATAATAATAATAATAATATTAAACAGTAATAATAATAATAAACAGTAATAATAGTAATAACAATAAACAGTAATACTAATAATAGTAATAATAATAATAATATTAAACAGTAATAATATATCATATATATATATATATATATATATATATAACAATAGTAATAATAACAATGATAATCTAAATATAAAAAAAAAAAATAATAATAATAATGACTTTCACACACACACAAGGACACGTTACAAAATAAATAGGGTAATAATAATATTAAACAGTAATAATAATAATAATAACCACAATAATAATAATTTAAATATAAATACTTTTCTTAATGGCTGTCAGGTGTAAGATAGTATCCAGGGTGGTTCTCACTTTTTTATTTCAATAAAATGAGCCTGTTTATGACGCTTCGGAAAAATAAATGTGGTAAACGTGGGCTGCGAAAGGACCGTTGCTGTGTGCGCAACTCGTTCTTGACTCTTGAGTATTGGATTGTGGTGTTGTTGCATAATCCAGTTTGACGTGAGCTGCGGATTACAAACTACAGACTGGATTCTCTCTCTGATTATTTTCTGGTAGAGCAGGATTTATTTATGCCATCTCACTGCCATGCTGGACCGTTGGTACAGTAAAAGGTTTACAATAATATTAACAATTTATTTTTTATCATCTATATTAATCACTGATAGTTTTTTTAAAGCAGACAGAATTGTTCAGTCCATCTGTGAGCTTCACTTTCTCTTCCTGATGTCTGGGATGGAGCAGTTGTCGCTGGGTTTGTTTCCTCAGTAGATAAAGAGGTTGTGATGCTTTGTGTTGTTGTTTCTCCTGGAAGTTTGTCTGTTCTTTCACTTCCTGATGTCTGGGATGGAGCAGTTGTAGCCGGGTTTGTTCCCTCAGTAGATAAAGAGGTTGTGATGCTTTGTGTTGTTGTTTCTCCTGGATGTTTGTCTGGTCCTTTTCTTCCTGATGTCTGGGATGGAGCAGTTGTCGCCGGGTTTGTTCCCTCAGTAGATGAAGTGGTTGTGATGCTTTGTGTTGTTGTTTCTCCTGGATGTTTGTAGGTTGTTGATGGAGGTTCTTCCATCACTGGTGTTTGTTGGGTGGATTTTTCGGACTTTTGTGGAGTCTGGGAGCTTTTGGGCATCATGGTGGTCACAGACGCTGTAGATGTTAAGCCTGTAAAGGTTGTAGAAAATGTTTTTGGTTTTGGGAAAGGGTTTCTACCGTCCAGTGCCTTCATGGTCTTTCTGACCCAGGGATCATGTGGATCAGAGCAGATTGTTTTGCCGTTGATCAAATGAAACCTGTTGATTGATTCATTCATGATCAGTGATGAGATTTGATTGAAGGCATTGCAACCATAATTAATATGAAATATTTTTTTAGATGACAGTTACCTTATAGCTTTGACGGGACATAATGGCGTTTCCTGAGATGTGTAGGTCTGAATGTTCTCAATTCTGGTCTTTTGTGTAGTAGTTCTTATGCAACAACTGAATAAAGGTTCATTTTCTAATGAAGAAAAAAGTTGCGATTGTTTTTTTTTTAGACAAATAAACAAGGTCAAAAGTTTACGGACAGCCGTAAGGCGCATCCAGTGCTGTGAAAAAGTATTTGCCCCCTTTCCCAATTTCTTCTATTTTTTGCCAATTTGTCATATTTAAATATTTAAGACAAGATAATAACGACTCGAGTGAACACAAGGCACAGCTTTTAAATCATCGTTCCATTTATTAAAGACAAAAATTAATTTAAAACCCAAATCACACATGTAAAAAAGTACAACCCCAAATCAGAAAAAGTTGGGACAGTATGGAAAATGCAAATGAAATACAAATGTCTTTCTTACATTTACTTTGACTTTTATTGATTGCAGACAGTTTAAACCTGAGATATTTCATGTTTTATCTGCTCAACTTCATTTAATTTATTAATAAACATCCATTCCTGCATTTCAGGCCTGCAACACATTCCAAAAAAAGTTGGGACGGGCGCAATTTAGAGCTAGTAATGAGGTGAAAAAACTAAATAATGATGTGATTTTAAACAGGTGACTGTGATCATGGTTTGGTACAAAAGCAGCATCTAGGAAAGATTGAGTCTTTGATGAGTAAAGATGATCAGAGGATCCAGTTTGTCCACAAATGTGTGAGAAAATGATTGAAATGTTTAAAAACAATGAACCTCACAGAAAGAATGGAAGGGATTTGCATGTTCTCCCTCTACAGTGCAAAATATCATTAAACCATTGAAGCAATCAGGAGGAATTTCAGTGTGTAAAGACCAAGAGCACAAACTTAATCTGAACGTTCGTGATCTTCCATCCCTCAGACGGTGCCACATCAAGAACCTCCACTCAACACTAGCTGATATAACCACAAGGGTGAGGGATTAATTTATCAAACCTTTATTAAGCTCTACAATACAGAGTTACTGCACAAATCATACTTAACGCTTTACTGTGCTGCGTCAACTTCTTGGGGCTCAGAGGCATCTAGGATGGATTTTTTTATTTTTTGCTTTTTTCATGCCGTCCCAACTTTTTCTGATTTGGAGTTGGATTTGCCCTCTTAAACCTAATAACCAGTTGTGCCCCCCTTGCCAAAAACCAGCTCAAACTAGTGAATTTCGTTTGGTTCTTTTTAATTCGGTTACAGTGGAGGGTTTTCCAGCATGAACTGTTAGTTTAAGGTGATTTATTTCTGTCTACTTCAAAACATTAGTCTAGTTTCTTTTAGGCTTTTCAGTGGACTTGTGTGCTTCCAATTGTTGTCAACAGCGCTTGAGCTTTAGGTCCAGAACTGACAGAGCAGAATTCATTAAGCAACTTCTGTCCATTAGTACAAAGAACATGGAACAGTGGTTCCCACAAATCCCCTAAACTGTCACCTTATCCTGTCCTGATGTAAACAGATGAACAAAAACAAGTCTTTTATGAAATAAAATCAGCTGGAACATGGCCGATACTGTCCACAATTGAGCAAGCTTTACATTCCTGTCATGAAATATACGTCCTTTATACTTTCTGTCTCTGTAAAAGTCACCATCTCACCAACACGTACCCTCAACATCTCAGAACGCAAGTAAAGCCGAGGCCAGACCACAGCGCTCGCTACCAAAACGAATAAATAAAAATAATTCAGACTCACTCTGACACACGCCGACCATCCACTGAGGGATGAACAGAAACGGCAGCAAAACACCAAACTGCATCTCGTCCACATTTAACCTGAAGTCACTTCTGCAAAAAGTTCTTCTGCACCAAAACAGGTTCTCAGATGGAGGAAGTTCTCTCAGCCCACAGACCCATGAGCGCCCACCCCTCTGTCTATGAAACACCAACTACCATTAACGTGTAGTCATTTCCAATTCCCTATCACTTATGCAGGTACCTCAACCAGACAGTAGGAGTCAGTGTTACAGGACATGGAGATGAATCCCACAGTCCATTGACCAGGCTGATGGCACTGCTCAGCCTTGAACTAAGGTCTTAGCGACCGTAGCCTAACATATTACATATTACATATATTAGGCTATGTTATGTATGAAAATGTTTTTCCATTTGACTTTTGACTTGTCTCAATTTGGGTATATTCAATTCCCCTGTGCACGCCATCATCCCGTACCGCTTCTTTACCATGCTAATTTGTCCATATTGTTCCACCACTCCAGCTGATACCAGTGAGTTCAAAGTTCAAAGTTCAAAGCTTTATTGTCATATGTACAGTAGGAAACGTGTTTCCCTGTACAATGAAATTCTTATTTTGCTTTCCACACATGATGTAACAAGGTACAAATAGGTAATAATAATATAAAGTCAAATTAAGAAATAAAAGTTATGTACATTGTGCAAGAAAAGAGCAGATATATTGCAATCAGACAGTATAGTTACATGTGCAAATGTAAGACAGTAGTGTAAACATAAATGTGCAGCTGTATGTAGACCTGTAAACAGTCATATGTGGTATAGTGCAAGTATTGTGTGCAAGTGTGATAGTGTCTATGAATAATCAGCTCAGCTGTTTAAGAGTCTGATTGCTGTGGGAAAGAAAGAGATCTTTAGTCTTGTTGTCCTGCATTTCACACTTCTGTATCTCCGGCCTGAGGGTAGAAGTGTGAATAGTCCATGTTGGGGGTGGGTGGGGTCTTTGATGATGGACGCAGCTCTCCTGTGGACTCTGTGATGGTAGATGCTCTGGAGAGAGGGTTGTGCCATCCTGGTGATTTTCGTAGCAGTCTTTGTCACTCTCTCCAGGCGTTTGCGATCCTTCACAGTAGAACTGCCGTACCACACGGTGATGCAATTGGTCAGGATGGACTCAATGATGCAGCGGTAGAAGTTGCTGAGTATCTTGGGTGACATGCCAAATTTCCTTAGCCTCCTCAAGAAATACAGCCGCTGCTGAGCCCTCTTTAACACCTGTGTGGTGTTTAGTGTCCAAGTGAGGTCATCACTGATGTGGACCCCTAGGTATTTAAAACTGTTCACCCTCTCCACCTCAAGGTCCCGGATAAACAGTGGCTGATGAGGTCTCCTCTCCCTCCTCATGTCCACTATCATCTCCTTGGTCTTGTCTATGTTGAGTGTAAGGTTATTGTCCACACACCAGGTAACCAGACTGTTCACCTCACTCCTGTAGGCTGCCTCCTCTCCTCCAGTGATACGACCTATCACAGCAGTGTCGTCAGCAAACTTCAGGATGATGTTGTCGGAGTGGGAGGCGACACAGTCGTGGGTAAACAGGGTGTAGAGGATAGGGCTGAGGACACAGCCCTGCGGGGTACCAATATTGGTGATTATGCTGGCTGATGTCCTGTTTCCAATCCTAACAGACTGAGGCCTGCCAGACAGGAAGTTTAAAAGCCAGTCACAGATGGTGACAGTTTATGTGTAAGTTTGTGAGGTATAACCGTGTTAAAGGCGGAGCTGTAGTCAATAAAGAGTATCCTGACATAGGAGTCTTTATGTTCCAGGTGTGAGAGAGAGACATGAAGGGCTGCGGCGATGGCATCCGAGGTAGACCTGTTGGCCCTGTATGCATATTGTAGGGGGTCTGTAGTGCCTGGTATATTGTTCTGAATGTGGGCCAGCACCACTCTCTCGAAGCACTTCATAATGATTGGAGTGAGTGCTACGGGCCTGTAGTCATTCAGACAGGATGGGGGGTTCTTCTTGGGGAGAGGGACGATGGTGGTGGTCTTGTAACAGGTGGGAACTGTACATTGTCTGAGGGAAAGGTTGAAGATAGAAGTGAAAACATCAGCCAGCTCGTTAGCACATGCTCTGAGGGCCCGCCCAGGAATGTTGTCAGGTCCTGCAGCTTTGCGGGGGTTGATCCTCTTCAGGGCTTTGTGTACCTGGGCTGGTGAGACAACTGGTGGAGGGGAGGAGGGTTGTGTAATGGAGGTGTGTGTATTCTCTGTGGGGCTAGTGGGGGTCGACGTCTCAAAGCGGGTGTAGAATGCATTGAGGAAGTGATCTGTCCTTCTACCTCTTTAACACAGCAAAATCTTGGTTGTGTTACAGTACTTTACAGATTGTGTTGTTACTTTACAGGTTGTGTTATGGTACTTTACAGGTTGTGTTACGGTACTTTACAGGTTGTGTTACGGTACTTTACAGGTTGTGTTACGGTACTTTACAGGTTGTGTTACGGTACTTTACAGGTTGTGTTACAGGTTGTGTTATGGTACTTTACAGGTTGTGCTACAGTAATTTACAGGTTGTGATATGATACTTACAGGTTGTGTTACAATACTTTACAGGTTGTGTTACAGTACTTTACGGATTGTGTTATGATACTTTACAGTTTGTGTTACAGTGTTTTACAGGTTGTATTATGGTACTTTACAGGTTGTGCTACAGTAATTTACAGGTTGTGTTCGTGTTTCTTGCACCCTGTGTTTTTGGGTGACCTTCTACCTCTTCAACACAGCAAACCCACCCAGAATATTTTTGATGAATATATTTAAATAAATGTTGAAAACTGTTTCTGCTTTATTGTGTGTGTGATTTGAACAGCCGGTGAGTTTCTTATGAAGTCTGTAAATGTTAAAATCATACAAGAATTTCAAAATGGTTCATCAAAACTGTAAAACAAAATCTTTTCAATTCATAAACGAAAGTGAGACCAGGAGATCAATCCAGACTCGCGCCTGCAGAGCTGATAGACATCTTCAACAATGTAAAACCACAACGGTATCTGTAACACCATCAAAATCATAGCAGACTCCCAAAATGATTCATAGAGAGAAACACACAGTGAGGACCTTAGAAACACAAATCCTAACACACCCATCACTAACAGAGTATTATGAGATAAAACACATGTGTGTTTCACAAACCAACGGGCAGCAATTCAGAATTTAGATAATTATAACATTAACATTTTAATATAGACTCAGTTTACATTACAGTATTATTATTGGTGGTGGTGTGTTAGTGTGTGTTGTGCTGGTATGAGTGGATCAGACACAGCAGCGCTGCTGGAGTTTTTAAACACCTCAATGTCACTGCTGGACTGAGAATCGTCCACCAACCAAAGATATTCAGCCAACAGCGCCCCGTGGGCAGCGTCCTGTGACCACTGATGAAGGTCTAGAAGATGACCGACTCAAACAGCAGCAATAGATGAGCGATTGTCTCTGACTTTACATCTACAAGGTGGACCGACTAGGTAGGCGTGTCTAATAGAGTGGACAGTGAGTTGACACGGTATTTAAAAACTCCAGCAGCGCGGCTGTGTCGGATCCACTCATACCAGCACAACACACACTAACACACCACCACCATGTCAGTGTCACTGCAGTGCTGAGAATGATCCACCACCTAAATAATACCTGCTCTGTGGTGGTCCTGCGGGGGTCCTGACCATTGAAGAACAGCATGAAAGCAGGTTAAAAAAGCATGCAGAGAAACAGATGGACTACAGTCAGTAATTGTAGAACAACAAAGTGCTTCTATATGGTAAGTGGAGCTGATAAAATGGACAGTGAGTGTAGAAACAAGGAGGTGGTTTTAATGTTATGGCTGATCGGTGTATATTTTTACTGTCTGTATGATGTTTAGGGGTCACCAAGTCTTCACTAACACCAGGACCTCGAGGATCAGACCTTCAGGGCCACCAGAAGATCTTAAAAGAACACAAGACGGGACTTTCTGTGCATTCGTACACAAATGACGAGCAAAGCTCTTTCATCTCAGTTATTTATGATCTAAACTCGGGTACAAACGTGAACCGCACTTCCTCTCTGCACTTTTATTCAGAGGAAGTACAAGTAGGTCACATGTTGCACTCAGACCCTCACCGGAACGTCCCTGTGCTGCAGAATCGTCGAGCTGCACCCTGTCACGATGCTGAGAAGGTACAGAAATTTACACTGTAGGGCCAAAAGTATTTGGACACATGAACATGAGCTAGAACGACAGCCGCTTTCTAAGAAGTGTGTGTGTGGGAATTTGTGTCCATTCAGTCAAAAGAGCAGTTGTATGTTTCAGCCACAGCACTTGCTTTGTTTACATGCTTCTGACTTTGCTGCAACATTTTAGGAAAGAATGTTATAAAAAAGCTCGGTTTAAAGAAGCTCCAGCATCCTGCACCCACTCAGCAGCTCTGGAATGAACCGGAATGTCAACGGAGGCTTTCTCGACTGACATCTTGCCACTGAATGGGCACAAATTCCCACAGACGTACTCCAAAGTCTTGTTAGAAGCCCTCTCAGAAGAGCGGCTGCTGTTTACATTTACATTTTTACATTTTCAGCATTTAGCAGACGCTTTGATCCAAAGCGACTTACAGTACTGTGACAGTATAAGCAATTGAGGGTTAAAGGCCTTGCTTAAGGGCCCAACAATGGCAAACTGGCAGTTGTGGGGCTTGAACCGGCGACCTTTCCATTACATGTCCAGTACCTAAACTAGACTATGACTACCCTTGGACGTACTGTTGTTCCAACTAAAAAGACACACAGAAGTTGCTCTAAATGGGACGTCCGACAAGCTCACGGTCAGGCATCTGAATACTTTTGGTTGTACAGTGTAGTTTTGATGAAGAGGAAAGACTCTACTTTGCAACAACAGTTTAGGGAAGGCCCTTGCCTTTAACAGCACAAGCAAAGTTCTAAAAAGACATGAAGAAAAGCTTGACCTCAGCTCTAGTAAACAGTTTTGGAATGAACCGGAATGTCAGTCGAGGCTTTTTTGACCGGCATCGGCACCCAGCCTGTACAAATGCTGTCATCTTTTGACCGAGCGGGCACAAATTCCTACAGTCTTGTGAGAAGCCTGCTCAGAAGACTGGCTGTTGTTCTAATTAAAAAGACACACAGAAGTTGTGTTTAAAATGGGACATCCGGCAAGCTCACGGTCACGCGTCCGAATACTTTTGGTCGTATAGTGTGTATACATTTATTTGTTTTCACACATTCAAGGTTCTTTGTAGACGGGGGTCTGAGCATGGGGTCAGATATCATACAGCACCCCCTGGACCTCAAGGGACTGACAGTGGTTGTAAATGTAAATGTATATGCTGATATATATGGATACAACATATAATACCATATAGAAATTAATCGTATAGATATGTTTAGTTTATGTTCATACACACATTGTATTATAGGTATTTTATATATGTTATAAATTTATATCTACATATTACCATGTGTGTTATATTAATATATCACCTTACATGTGACATACGTGGAGGAATCCTTATTGATGTAGAGGCGTATATGTCATATATGACATTTCCATGTGGGTGTTCCTGAGCAGGAAAATATAAAGCTGGCTTGACTGTGGTCAGTCCATCAGCTACTAATTTACTGTAGATCTGTGAGGTTTGTCTTTGTTTTTTTTGGGTTACATCTGACCATCCATGCAAATTCCCTCTCAACATCAGGAGACAGTTCGGGTTTTCTTTCCTACCTAGACAAGAGACGTGGAGTTTGCATGTTCTCCTCATGTCTCTCAGTTGGACCTGCTAATAAAATGATAAATTGACTGTTTAAATGTCTGTAATACAACTAAACTTAAATGTATTTATTTATTGATTGACTGATTTGTCTTTCTTTACAGTACTGTATGTGACAGTATACAGTCTGAGCAATTGTGGGTTAAGGGCCTTGCTCAAGGGCCCAACAACAGCAACCTGGCAGTTTTTAGAGCTTGAACCAGTGACCTTTTGATTACTAGTCCAGTACCTTAACCGCTAGGCTACAACTGCCTCAATGGATAAAGTAGTGAAATCCGTAGTGCTCATTGGTTGCATCAGGTGAATGAATGAATGAACGTTGAACCCACGCCCGTCACTCAGGGTTAATTTCATTTCCTCCTCCGAGTGGCGTGGAAACACGTTTGGGCGATGCTTGAATCAGGGAAAAACCTGCAAGAGCGCTACACATTTCACTACCGTGTGGTAAAGAGAAACGTGTGCATGTGCTAGCGCTTAGCGACTGCTGCTAACCCACACACACACACACATGACTATTTATAGATTTTAAAAGCTTTTTTCTGTGTGGTCGGGACGTACAGGAGATTTCAGAGAGGTGAGAGCAGGGTCAGAAACCCTGAAAATATTCAGTCATCTCAGGTCGTTACAGGAAATGACATCATTAATAGCAGTAGGAGTGAATAAAATAAAAAAATAAATAAACATAAACGCCGACTTTGTGACGTGGTTTTATTTAATTATGATAATCTCTTATAATGGTCTGTAAGATCTGAGAATCCAGAGTCAAGAATCTCTCCAGATTCTCCGATCTAGGGTGCGTTTCCCGATAACGATTGATCTTAGCGATTTACGAACAACTTTAAGAACGCCAATTTTGCAAGTGTTTCCCAAAAGCCCTCTTAAGTCTCCAAAACTACGAACAAGGTGTAAGTAGTTCTTTGTTGGCCTCTGAAAAGCAGTGGCGGCTCCTGCCAATTCTCTCGGGGGGGCAATTGTTGCGATGATGGCCAAGGTGACCCATTCAATGGGTAAATTAAAGCTTAAATAATTAACATCAAGTCATCTGTCAGTTTGCCCTCACAAATAACTTTGAACATGGAGAGAGAGCAGCTTTACCATTAATCATAAGATGAAGCAAAGCTTCACACTAACAATTTATTTCAGTCATCAGATAGCATTTAATTTTAGGTGCAGCAGATCCAGAATAAAGATCTGTCACGATCGGGCTAGGGCGAGACAGAAGGGGCGGACACACGCAGAGATGCAAACAAACTAAGAATTTATTAGTAACAAAAGCTAATCACAAGAACTAGAAACATAGCTAGTAACGAGAGCTAAACACAAGAGCTAGTAACATAGCTAGTAACGAGAGCTAAACACAAGAGCTAGTAACATAGCTAGTAACGAGAGCTAAACACAAGAGCTAGTAACATAGCTAGTAACGAGAGCTAAACACAAAAGCTAGTAACATAGCTAGTAACGAGAGCTAAACACAAGACTTAACATGACTTAACATGATGAGAGAGACCAGAGCCACACAGAGCCACACAGAGCCAACACAGAGCCAACACAGAGCCAACACAGAGCCAACACAGAGCCAACACAGAGCCAACACAGAGCCAACACAGAGCCAACACAGAGCCAACACAGAGCCACAGTAGTAGTCCAATAGTTCCCAGTGTCTGTCTGCTGCTAACCCCTTAAATAGAGGGCAGCTGGGACCAACTAGCTCAAATGAACCAATCAGGAACAGGGGTGTGGCAGGAGACAGTGTGTGCTCCAGGAGAGGGGGGCGTGGCACACAAGCTCCAGAGCACACAGAGGCTTCAAGTGTTACAGATCGGGGCATCGGGGCTGATGTGCAATGAATAAAGAAGTACAATTAAACAATTGTGGAGATACAATAAGTGCAATCACAATTCACAATTTAAAAATGACATTACTTACTTGTAATTTACTTGTAAATTATATGATTTTCCCCCTTAGATGCTTGATGTCTAAATTTGGTCTGGGTGGCCCTAATTCTTTAGTTGCTGATTTATCCTGATTACTACAATGACTGAATGGCATTTCCCTTATTGACACGATGGAGTTGCTCCGAACTGAGGTGATGGTAGTCTTGATGATGCAGTTCGAAAAAAAGAGCTTTAACATGAGAGTCTATGAGAGCAATCCGGGGCGAATTTCAATCAGACTGAAGTTGCCCCAAAAGGGGCGGTACTGTAGGGAACACAACTCGATGCTGATTGGACTACGATATTCCAAGGCAAGACAGACTGTCCAGAACAGTCACAGCTGTGATAGAAAATTTTCTTCCCTTTCGCCCTTTGGTGGTGCGTCTCCCGATCACCCTGAGGAACGAGCCACCCCTGCTGAAAAGGCCCCGCCAGTCAAAAACTGAATCACCGATTACCAATTTCTCATTATTACATCACACAAAGCAAATAATTCATTAGGAAAACATTTTTTAAAAACTTATAAGCAAAATATCTTTAAATTACAATCGCTATCTGTTGCGTATCAAGCCTATAAATTGGCGCACATCAGTCCAGAAGCATGGCAAGCCTACAGCGCAAACGGGAGCACAATTCAGGAAAGAGAACCCTTGGACAGGTGGATTTCGGTTATCTGCAACAGTCCTTACTGTGGAACAGGAAGCAACACTGAGAATACCAGGCCTAACAGAGACTGAAGGGATATCTGGAGGAGTAGATCTACATTATATTGCCAAAAGTATTCGCTCGTCTGCCTTCACACGCATGTGAACTTGAGTGACTCCCATTCTTAATCCATAGGGTCTAATATAATGTCGGCCCACACTTTGCAGCTATAACAGCTTCAACTCTTCTGGGAAGGCTTTCCACAAGGTTTAGGAGTGTGTTTATGGGAATTCCTCCAGAAGCGCATTTGTGAGGTCAGACACTGATGTTGGACGAGAAGGCCCGGCTCACAGTCTCCGCTCTGATTCATCCCAAAGGTGTTCTATCAGGTTCAGGTCAGGACTCTGTGCAGGCCAGTCAAGATCTTCCACACCAAACTCACTCATCCACGTCTTTATGGACCTTGTGCTTTGTGCATTGGTGCGCAGTCATGTTGGAACAGGAAGGGGCCATCCCCAATCTGTTCCTACAAAGTTGGGAGCATGAAATTGTCAAAAATCTCTTGGTATGCTGAAGCATTAAGAGTTCCTTTCACTGGAACTAAGGGGCCGAGCCCGACTCCTGAAAAACACCCCCACACCATAATCCCCCCTCCACCACACTTTACACTCGGCACATTATGACCAAGCAGCTTTCAATGAGTTTCAGCTAACCAATGGCATCTATTTCTGTTCTAGTTATACTGCCCTCTTTTAGATGTTCAACAAATGATAAATGATCTCATGTACTTCAATACAATTAAATTATTTTTTTCAAGTGAATTAAATGATTTAAACATTGAAATACAATGTTGCATATCTTAATAGTCAAAACTGAATACATGACCTGCATTATATATATATATATATATATACACCGATCAGGCATAACATTAAAACCACCTCCTTGTTTCTACACTCACTGTCCATTTTATCAGCTCCACTTACCATATAGAAGCACTTTGTAGTTCTACAATTACTGACTGTAGTCCATCTGTTTCTCTACACACCTTTTTAACCTGCTTTCACCCTGTTCTTCAATGGTCAGGACCCCCACCGGACCACCACAGAGCAGGTATTATTTAGGTGGTGGATCATTCTCAGCACTGCAGTGACACTGACATGGTGGTGGTGTGTTAGTGTGCGTTGTGCTGGTATGAGTGGATCAGAGTTTTTAAATACCGTGTCCACTCACTGTCCACTCTATTAGACACTCCTACCTAGTTGGTCCACCTTGTAGATGTAAAGTCAGAGACGATCGCTCATCTATTGCTGATGTTTGAGTCGGTCATCTTCTAGACCTTCATCAGTGGTCACAGGACGCTGCCCACAGGGTGCTGTTGGCTGGAAATTTTTTCTGGTGGACTATTTTCAGTACAGCAGTGACAGTGAGGTGTTTTAAAATTCCAGCAGCGCTGCTGTGTCTGATCCACTCATACCAGCACAACACACACTAACACACCACCATCATGTCAGTGTCACTGCAGTGCTGAGAATGATCCCTACACTGACCCCACTGAAATCTCCTGCTACTTCATAGAGTCTGTGATGTACAGAGTCTATACATGCAAACAACAAAGTGTTTGCTGTCGGAAAGCTTCAGTGTAACAGAGCACGTACACAGAGCACAACGGGACTCAAATTAAATATTCTTATTTTTTATTAGCTTGGAAGAGCAAATTAATACAAATAAAAGATTGAACCAGGAAAGAAAGACAAACAGAAATAAAGAACATCACAAAACAATCATGTAAGAAGTACATTTTCAACACTGAGTGAACGCTTTTATTCAATGCAGCTTACAAATGTGCTTACAATTATACAATGCAAGCAATTCAGGGTTAAGGGCCTTGCTCAGGGGCCCAACAGTGGCAACCTGGCAGTAGTGAAGCTTAAAGCAGCGATAGGTGTGTACCTGAAAGTGTTTTTATTTCACATATAATACACATTTATCATACATACATTCATTTGGTTGTTTATTTATTTAAAAAAATGTTTATTATTTGTATTTTGTTTGTTTGTTTATTAGTAAACTGTCTTGATTTTATATGTAATTGACAAACCAATCAGAAACGAGTACAGTTAGAGACGTTTATGTTTTTCTAAATGTTTTATTTAAATGTATTTTTTTGATTATTCTGTTTTATTCAGTGTTGTTTGTTCTATATTTTTGCTTACTATTTTAATGTATTTATTTATTATTATTTATTAATGGATTTTTGTCATATTAGATTTTTTTCTCCTTTTAGATTAATATTTACATTTTTTTTTATTTTTTATTATTTATTTAATTTTTATTGGATTTTTTTCATCATATCAGATTTTTTCTCCTTTCACTTTTTTTTCTTTATTTAATATTTTTTTCTTTATTTATTTATTGCTTGTTTTTATGTTTTGTTACAGCATTATTTTTTGTTAATGACTGTCTATAATAAATTAGTTGGTTATAGCAGAAAAGTTTAATTAAAATTAAACAAGGAAAAAAAATTTGTTTGATTTAATGTTCTTCTCAAATGTAATTGTAAATAATATTTCTTGTGTTGGTTTATTTATTTATTTATTTTTTTAATTATTGTTTGTTTGTTTTGAATCTGCTGATAAAATATAAAATTAACTATTTAAATGTTTATATTACAATTACAATTAAACTGACAACAATTTTCATTTCAGTTTTTGTTTCCTCCTGATATCGTTTTCAGATTTTTTCTCCTTTAACTTTTTTCTTTTTCTTTATTTCTTTATTTTCTTTATTTAATATTTTAAATTTTTATTTTTAATATTTATTTATTACATGTAACTATGTGTTTTGTTTCAGCATTTGTTTTTGTTTTTTTAATGACTTTAATTAATTTGTTATCTACAGCAGTGCAGTTGAAATAAAAATATATGCAGATAATTCTTTTCTTTTTGTTTCCTTTACTGGTTTTATTTTATTAAAATTGGAGTAACAATATTTCACTCTTGCTCAGTTCAATTCATATGTAAATGAAAAGAAGAACTGTGAAAGTCAGGGAGTCAAGGAAAGATCTGGAACATCAAGAGAAAATTAATAATAAATAAATAAAAATAAAACATTACAGCAAATGTAGAAGCTGAAAAAAAGAGACGATAGAGACGATGATCCAGAAACATCTCAAAATAAAAAACATTCAAGCTGGAGCTTTTGAGCTTTTGGTACCGGCTCTGAATGAAAATAAATTTTTCTTTTTTCTTTATTTAATATTTATTTATTGTTTTTATGTGTTTTGTTACAGCGTTTTTATTATTACTTACTATAATAAATTAATTGGTTAAAGCAGAGCAGGTGAATTCAAATATATAAATAACACATATAATCATTATTAAATAATTATTTTCCTTTTATTTAATTTATTGCTTTTTTTGTTTGTTTTTATTTCTGTTTTGTTAAAATTGAACATTGGAGTAAAACTATTTCACTCACTCTCAGTTCCAGAACTACTCGTGAGTAGAAGCGAAACTCATGAATCATAAAGCGATTCGTTTTATTGGATTACAGCAACACAAACGATCAAAAATCATCGATTACGACGCCGTGTTTTGGTTTCAGTGTTTCTGCACCTGTGTCTTTACTCATTATTATTAATTCCTCGTCAGTGATTGATTAATTGACTGTAGTTGGTAACACTCATGTCTCATTACAGTAAGTGGAACAGTGGTCTCTCTGCCAGGGTGGGGAAAAAACCCAAACTGTCATCTTCTGCTGAGAGGAAATGCGTCTGGGTGGTTAGATGTACTGTGTGATGCTGTCCACAGTCGAGCAAGCTTCACACTGCCGTGTACAGAGTTTATTTACATGGGTCACTTGACCGTGGACAGTGACGAGCGTTCCACAAGCTTGTATTTCATGGCAGAGCCGCTGAATGATGATCTGGATACATTTCTGGATCTGGAGCTCAGTGTAGAAGAAGAATAAAAGAATCAGAAGGAATTTATGACCCCCCTGGTTGCTCTGTGGTCTTTTTCTTGTCTGTTTTCGCCCCCTTTTTCGGTCCCTTCTTCTGCTTCTTTTTCCTTATTCGGATCACCTTCCGTCTGCGACCCTGAGGTTTGTCTGTGGTTTTGGTTTCTTTGTCTATTTTCTGCATGGCTCTTTTGGCCCATTTGGATTCGGGATCAGAGCAGAGGGATTGTTCGTTGTCGAGGTAAAAGCTGGAAAGAAAATTGGAATAGAATTAATGATAAAATTATAAAATTATGAAAGACATAAATGCTAACCACCACACACCACATATGCACACTTATGTGGACAATATATATTGAGGGGAAAACATCACACACACACCCCACACACACACACACACACATTCAGATTTGCCCAAAATAATAATATAAATATTTTTATCCCCAATATAATAATATAAAATGATAAATAAACATATTACACCCAGTAGCTTAGTGTAACATCAGGATCCATCAGTGTTCCCGTCAGTGATATGATGAATGTGTTAGAATGGCAGGAACCCCAGAGGGTAGATTTAGAAAACAAATCAGAGAGTCACATCAAGAGACCTAGAATAGAATAGAATAAAATAGAATAGAACAAAATAAAATAAATAGAATAGAACAGAATAAAATAGAATAGTATAGAATAGAGTAGAAAAGAATATAACAAAATACCGTAGAATAGAAATTAATAGAATAGAACAAAATAGAATAGTATAGAATAGAACAGTATAGAATAGTATAGAAAAGAATAGAACAGAACAGAATAGAAAAGAAAAGAATAGAATAAAAAAGAATAGAATAGAATAGAACAGAATAGAATTTCCACGGGCCGAAATGTAATCAAAAAGGTGAACTGTGAAAGTCAGGGAGTCAAGGAAAGATCTGGAACATCAAGAAAACTCTCAGATCTGCTGCATAAATAAATAAATAAAAATAAATAAATGAATAAATAAACAAATAAATATAAATAAATTACAGTTGAGAAGCTGAAAAAAGAGCTGGGATGATGATCCAAAACATCTCAAAATCTCCAAAGCTTTTGGAACGGCTCTGATTTAAACGTCATCAAAACTTTGCCAGGCAAAATGACGTTTTTGGACCGAAAAGAATTTGGCAAGAGTTGGAGCTCGCTAGGAAAAGTGGAAGAGTGTCCAGTCATGTCGTCTAATATATAATGAAACTGTTTAGTATTTACAAATATATTAAAAATAACTTGCTGAGATCGGGTTTACTTATTTATTCTTTGAAGATAAAAAAATATCTAATTTAACAAGGGGTGCCAAAACTTTTGGATGCAAATGTATATACAGTAGTACCAGAATTATATATATATAATTCATCGTAATAACACCAAACAACAGGACCGTAAATATTAACCCTAAATGTTGACATATTGACATAAATATTGAGTGATTTGATCTAAAACACCGGCGCACTTACACCACGGCGGTGACGGGACAGATTCCTCTCTCCTGCCTCCTGTAGCTCTTAACGTGTTTCAGCTGGACCTTCTCATCGGACAGCCTCATGCAGCACGTCTGCGGAGGTCCAAAACCTACCGGTACAAACACCAGGTTAAAGGTCTGACCCAGAATCCACGAACCACAAAATAACGAGAACTAAAGACGCCGAAACTTAAATCTATAAACTAGAACATAAAACCACGCGTTCTGTACTTCAGTAAATCTAGGCCACACCACCAGAAACTCACCAGCAGCGATGCTCGAGAAGCCTGCAGCGATGCAGAAGCAAACCAGGCTGAGATGCATCTTCTGTTCTCGACGTCTCCTGTTCCACAATGAAAATGCTCTTAGTTAATTCGTGGTATTTAATTTGGAGGGGCTGGTTGGGGAGGTGGGTCCTCCATTAGCCCACGACGTTCCATCAGCGAAATGATGAAAGGAAACCTACGCTTCAAGACTCGGAGGAAGTGGAAGCTAAGGTGGACAGAAACTGGGTCGCCAAGCCATTATGAGTTATTATTATTATCAGATTATGAGTATTGTGGCCTTCTGAGGACTTTTTTCCATGACTGAATGGAACGCAGCTCCTGGGTCCAGGGTATCTACAGAACGTTCTGGTAGGGCCTCCAAGTCCTCGTTAATGATTGATTGATTGATTGATTGACTTCTGATGATGTCTCTTGTCTTTATAATTATAGATCCTGAGCATGTTTCTCTGAAATGATCCTCAGCATGTTCCTCTGAGATGATCCTCAGATGAAATAAACTCCAGTGTCCCGCACAGTCCCACTGAACACTTTTGGAATGAACTGGAACACCAATGGTGTCTTCTTTTGACAGAATGGGTTACAAATTCCCACATGTATAGTTCAAATTCTTGTAAGGAGCCTTCTCAGAAGATCACATAGCGTTCACTCTGTTTTAATAGCATTTGTTTTTGGAATAGGATGTCCACATACTTTTGACCATATAGTATACCTTGCCATTTGTAGGACTAAATAAAACTAAAAGCTAAATTAAAAATACACTAATAAAACAAAGAGCTGCTTTGTCTTTTATAGGAACTAAATTAAAAACAAAACAAAGAGGAAATAATTAATTCCAAAAAAGTTGGGACAGGAGTGTAAGATTGAGAAGTTTCTGGAATAATGTTTTATTAATGATTAATTATTATTTAAAATATTTAAAATAATTATTAAAATCATACATTTATTTATTTATTCATTATCTGTCTGTTTTAGCACCGCTTTATACTGGTCAGGGTTGCGGTGGGTCTGATTTATTGGGCAAAAGGCAGGAAGCACCCAGGACAGGCGCCAGTCAATCACAGGACACACACACACACCTAGGACAATGTTTTTGGACTGTGGGAGAATACCCTGACAGACACGGGGAGAACATGCAAATTCCATACATGAAGGACGCCGGAAAGGACCTTTTTGCCGTGAGGCAACAGTGCTACCCACCACACCTCCTTTTATGAAATCATTCGAGCTTTATTTGTTTGATAAATTTGTTTTTCTCTTTATTTTATTTTATTTTTTTATGTTTTGTGCCACTTTTAAAGCTTTTAAACAGTTTCTGTCATTTTTTAAAATGTCATTTTTTATTTTTATTGCAATTTAAAAGAATATTTTAAAATATATTTTTCATATTTTTTATGTCTATGCCATGAATACAAACTCAATAATAAAAAGGTTTGTTATAGTGGTTTTATTAACATAAGATATATACATTTAAAAAGTACTTCAGAAAACACAAACACACATATAAACATACATATACGTATATACATATATATATATATATATACACACACATGAACATAAACACTCTCATTAAATAAACACACATTAAATAAAATAAATGATACACTTTTGACAAAGCCGGGTCTGTAAAAGAACTGGATTGATGAAGTGAATGAATTGGAACCAGGTCTGAACTAATACTGAAGGATCTCAAAAAATCTGATGGTCACTCATGGTCCTCCAAAACAAAAGTCCAGTCAAGAAAGATTTAAAATACAAGCGATGGAACTTACGGGTTTGTTTACATTTACATTTACAAGTACAGAAATGTTATTAACAGTGGAACAGCGGAGGGTACAAGGGTTCAGCTCAGATGTTTCGTTCCTCCTGTGCTTCTTATTGTCCTTATTGCTTCTTGCTTCTTTGTGGATGTACCGACTTATCCAAAAAAGCCACAGCTTTCCTGGCCCATGGTGAGAGTGGGTCCGAACAGATCGTGGGTCCCTTGGTGACGAATCTATGGAGAGAAGATAAATAATAAATCAGACAGTTCAGGCATTAAACGAGCTTGTTTAATATTTTACAACACAATGTTTTACCTCACTGCCCTCAGGGGGCATAACGGTGTGTCCTGCAGGGTGTAGCTCTGGAGTTCATGCAGCTTTATTCTGTAACTGCTGGTTCTCAGACAGCAGTCCACTGGAACAGCTTCAGTACCTACAGGAGAGAGGACACGTGGTCAGACAATCATCTGAACAACTGAACAAACAACCAACCAACCAGCCAAACAACCATGCGACTGACCAACCATCTGAACAACCAACCATCCGACTGAACAACCAACCATCCGACTGACCAACCAACCAACCAACTAAACAACCGACCAACTATTTGAACAACCAAACAACTGAGCAACCAAACCTTCTGACTGACCAACCAATCAAGCAACCAACTGACCGACCAACTGAACAACCAACCAAAACTGAACAACCAACCAATCGACCAACTATCTAACTGACCAACCAACTGAACAACCCACCACCCGACTGGCCAACCAACCAAATTAACAACCAACCAACTGAACAACCAAACAACCACCCAACCATCCAACCAATTCTTGTATTCTTTTCAGCTGAAATGCCTGTATTTCATAATTAGGAGGGATGTCCACATACTTTTGACCAGTAAAGTGAAGTTTGCAGAAAAAAAACCCACAAGGCTGGTTTGCTTTCTCAGTAACCAACCGACCAATCAACCAAAAGACCACCCAACTATTTAACCGACTAACTGACCAACCAGTCAAACAACCAGCCGACCGACCAACCGACCAACCAATGAATCCGTAACAGCTTGTGTACTTGTAGTACAATGAATAAAAAATCACTCATCAGTCTAAAAGTTCTGCACCAATCCCATCACCCACCTCGTCTTGTGGGCAGCAGAAGCACGGCAACCAAGCAGTGGAGAACCAGTGACATCTTCATCTTTAACCAGGTCGGGTTAGTTTCACTCGTGTGATCTTTACACAACACGCTGCGTATTTAAGTCCCACATGCAGCTTCTGGAACAAACCCAGGGGCAAGAGTCCTCCCACCACCATCTACAGAGCAACACGGTTAAACCGCCACTGCAGCGTCACCCAAAGCCCTCCAGATTTTCTAGGTCATGGTGCTCTGTTCTCCTTTCCTAACCACAGTTTGGGGGGGGCACAGCTGGTAGAGTTGGGTGTGACCTAGGGTGCCTTGCCTTGCAATGGATCAGTGCTATGTCCAGGGTGGGTTCCATTCATTTCAGGTGTCCAAATACTTTTGACCATAGTGTATATTTGAGTTGTGCTCTCTCAGAGCTCTCAGTGAACTTTCCCTCGTATCATTCTGACTAAAATAAATCCTTTTTGTGGTTCTTAAAGGTAAACGACACTAAAAATTTAGAAACCAGTTTAGTTCTCAGCCGTATGTCAGTGAAACCACAGAGAGCCACTAAGTTCTGGATTTTAGCTTCTCAGTTTTGGGTTTTGAATTCTGGGTTCTGGGTTTTAAGCTCGGGGTTATGAGTTCTGGGCTCTTGGTTATTGGTTTTAAGTTCTGGGCTCTGGATTTTGTGTTCTTGTCTTTGGGCTCTGGATTCTGGGCTCTTTGTTATGGGTTTTGAGATCTGGGCTCTGGATTCTGGGCTTTGGATTCTGGGTTCTATTGTAGGTTCTGGATTCTGGGCTTTAGGCTCTGCATTCTGGACTCTAGGTTCAGGATTCTTGGTTATGGATTTTGGATTCTGGGCATTAGGCTCTGGATTCTGGGCTTTGGGCTCTGGATTCTGGGTTCTACTGTAGGTTCTGGATTCTGGGCTTTGGGCTCTGCGTTCTGGACTCTAGGCTCAGGATTCTTGGTTATGGATTTTGGATTCTGGGCTTTAGGCTCTGCATTCTGGACTCTAGGCTCAGGATTCTAAGCTTTGGATTCTGTGCTCTGGGTTCTAGGGTCTGGGTTTTGGACTTTGCATTCTGAGCTTTGGGTCTTGTGTTTTGGATTCTGGGCTCTGAGATCTGGGTTCTGAGCTTTGGGCTCTGGATTCTGGACTTTGTGTTCTGAGTTTTGGATTCTGGACTATGGGTTCTGGGCTCTGTGATATGAGTTCTGGGTTCTGGATTCTGGATTCTTAGCTCACAAGACATCAAAGTGCAGGTCTGAGCTTTACTTTAAATCTTTATAGGAAGTGTCTTATCTAAACTTATCTAAAGCTGTAAGCATATCATTTTCTTTATATGAATTTATGAATTCGATAATTGGAAAAAAACTACAGAGGTATTAAGAACCTAAAACTCAGAACTGCAGTAATCCGTGCACATGCTGCCCCCTAGTGTCAATACTCAGTACATACAGGTACATTTAATGGCCAAAAGTATGTGGACACTTTCTAATCACTGAGTTCAGGTTTTTCAGCAGACTCGGTGCTAACAAATAATAAAATTAATTCGAATAAATAAATAAATAAATAAATAAATAGCATGGTTCGGTACACCAAGCAAGTACATATGCATATAGTCACAACTTGAGTTAATGTGAGTAATTTATGTAATTGATGTACTATGGAAGCACTTCTGTAAGTCGTTCTGGATAAGAGCATCTGCTAAATGCCTAATGGCCAGCTGTAGCCTAATGGTTAAGGTACTGGACCAGTGATCAGAGGGTTGCTGGTTCAAGCCCCACCACTACCAGGTTGCTGTTGTTGAGCCCTTGAGCAACTTTGGATAATGGGGTCTGCTAAATGCAGAAAATGTAAATGTATGAAATGTAAAACATTATACATGACAAAAAATCTTTATAAAATTAAACAAAATGTAATTTGTGTGAAAAGGCATTTAATTACAACAATTATAATATTACAGTTATTAAGTTTATTTATTATGTACTGTCTTTTATTAATTTTATTAGCTGAACAATATTTATTTTCCTCTTTTATATTTAATTAATTCTTTATTTTCTGTTAGTTTTGTGTATTTGAATGTTCTCACATTTAATCACAAGTGGAAAACGTACTAAAATATTGTACTCAAGTAAAAGTACTATTACTTTAAAGAATTTTTACTTAAGTATGTGTAAAATTACTAAAGTAAAAAGTAACTCATTTAAAATGTACTCAGAGTAAACGTTACTTATTTACTTTTTTAACAGGAGAGGGGGGCGGGTGTCTCTCCTGTGTGATGCAAACAGAACAAGTGGATATAAATCTCACAATAGTTGTTTTTAATTCATATATAATTGTAAAAACATGTTGATACAACATTTAAAACATTTAGGGATGTGTAACGTGTCATTTTAGTACAGACCATCCCATAAAACTTTAACTGTATAAGCACTAAAGTTGGCATTAATTGTGGATTCTATAGACCAGCCTTCTTTTCATCACCAACAAATACCAAACAACATCATACTGCAAATCTCAGAACTCAAAACAAGTCAAGGTTACAAGTGTTGTGACTTTCACTAAATGACCCAAAGAAAACCTTCAAGATGTGAGACAAAACTTTGCCGTTCTTGGACATCAGACTATGTTGTCAAATAACGAAACATCAAACTCCAAACATGTTAAACTTTTGAAATCACCCTTCCCTCCCTCCTCTATACCTACTTTACAGCTCCTTTATTTTAGCACCAGTTTATTTTCAGTCCCAGAATTCACTGCAGCAGTTTCCCAGACGCGTTTTTTTAGCGTTTTTTTTTACTCAGTAACGGTTATTTAAAATGTAGTGAATTACAATTCTTAATACAAAACATACTTAAGTAAAAGTAAAATTACTGGTTGTAAAATCTACTTTAAAAAGTACAAGTAGGCCTCTTAGGTGGCGCAGCGGTAAAACAAGCTAGCGCACCAGAGTTGGGGTTTTGAATACATCGTATCGAATCTCAGCTCTGCCTTTCCGACTGGGCTGGGCGGCTGCATGAACCACGATTGGCTGTTGTTCAGGGTTAGAGGGTAAAAAAGTCGGATCATGGGTCCTCATAACTGGTGCAACTGCGGCCCCTGCTGGCTGACTGATGGCCCCTGCACAGTGCTGAGGAATAATGCTGATGGGGGTGTGGCCCTCCGTACACAGTCCCCGTCAGTGTATAAACTCGACTCGTGCAGGTGAAAAATGCAGTCTGTACTGACTGTACGTGCCGGAGGGGGCGCATGTCAGTTGAGAGGCGTCCTCAGTCAGCGGTGAAGGGTCGAATCAGTATAGAGGAGCAATCAGGGGAATTGGACACGACTAGACTGGGGGATAAAGAAGGTCGGGGAAAAAAAATAATAAATAAATAAAAAGTACAAGTACACAAAAAAACTACTTAATTACTTTAACGCGAGTAAATGTAATTTCATTACTTTCCACCTCTGCATTTAATAAAATATTTTCTTTATTAAGTTACATTTTATGTTGTAAGTTATGTTAATAAAATAATTTATCATGACAGATTGTTTAGAATAAATACTGAAATTAAAAAAATATGATTTCTACTCTCTACATGTTTCATTTCATTCCATTGATAATAAAATCAATGTCTGTAAATGTGATCTCAGTGATGTTTTGCGGTTGTTATAATAAAAATAAAATAATAAACACACTTTTAAACATGATTTATTTTATTTATTTAATACAGGAAACACTCAGTAAACTTGTTTGACATTTCTCAAATATAAGAAGAAAAGAAAAGCAGCCTGAATACATAAAAATATAAAAATAATAAAAGCAGTTATGATATTAAATGATATTAATGACCCCGCATGTCATTATTACTATAATAATCTGACCTTACAGAGCTTGCACGGTTATAAACGCATCTTTATTTTCTAATTAATTCATTAAATCATCACATTTTATTAATAGTAGCATGAATACCCATCAAAATATACCATATACTGCACAAATAGCACAAAGCTAACATTAGCAGGCTGGCTAACTGCTAATAAACGAGCTCACATGTCTAATGGTTGTATCAGAGTCTTGATTTACGGCCTTGTATTCTTAGAAATATATAAAAAATAAAATCAAATATAAATTTTTTTTAACTTTATGGATAGCAGGGATTGTTTGGGGGGATAGCGTTAGCTGATTTAGCATGCTAGCTGTGTGAATCCATAAATATTGGTACTAATGAACTAATTAGGTGTGTACAGTATTTACTTTGCCAATAAAAAATCAATAATTGGTGTTAAAGTTTCTACAGGAACACTATCACTATGTCATAATGTTGGGGGGGAAAGATCTGGTGTAATACAATGCTATTTCTAAAGTTTAAGGACTCCACTGAAACACGGTGAGAGCCGCTTTACAATGATTGAAACCTGGACCTGAGGTAAACCTACACAGAACTGGTTGGCCTGTCGAATATTCCCCAAGGGCTCAGCAACAACTCATAGTTGAATGAAGTAAATCTAAGTCTATTATTAATGCTAAAGATAACGCTAGTGGTTATTTTGTGCGTAGATTAAATGAAACGACGTTTAGCGACAGCGGCATTAGCTCGTGGGTCTCCAGCGTGCGGCGGCGAGGACGAAGCCTTCAGGCGCCGGTGCCGTTCTGCAGCGCGGGTTTGGCGACCTTGTTCTCCTTCTGCTCAGTCATCTTGCCGATTTTGCTTCTGCAAAGAGACAAACAACGTTGGCATCATTGTGGGCGGGAGCTACTTCCTGTTCCTGTTTACCGACTCGTCCTCACACGCTCATCAAAACAAGCGACGCTGTCAGAAGTTTACACACGCCTGCGACCTTACCTCAGACTGACTGAACAGAGCAAACGCTTCTTCATTTAGAACGGAAGTAAATAAATAAATACAGAGAGTAAATTCTCTGTGCCCGTATAACAGTTCTAGTTCGAATTTACCTAATTACACTACATGGAACAGTGGTCTCATGCCAAAGTCCTCAAGAAAATCCAAACATTAATGCTTGTCAATACAGGGGCATGTCCACGCCCCCCCCCCCCCCCCCCCCCAAAATATTCGGATAAGCTCAAATTACCCATAATTCTTAACATAACGAACGCACAAGGTTACGTTTTGGATGTTTGAAGAAGCTTATAAAGGAATTTTGGGGGACATGTTACCTCAGGTGCTTCAGTGCCCGCTTCACCCACTCATGCTGCCCGCTGGCACAAATCTTCCGGTTTTCTTCTGTAAGGAATCTGGAACAAAATGAACATGATTTATTCATCATGAGCTCAAAAGTACTTGGACACCAAGAGGATGTTGGTCATCCTATTCTAAAACCCGAGAGCAGTACGTTTTTGAGTGTTGATGACACACCCAAAGAACAATGTTGGGATGAAATGGAACTATGACTGTGACTTGCAAATTTTTCTTTGAACTGAATGGGCACAAATTCCCACAGACACACTCCAAAACCCATAACATAGTGAACATAACCCTTTCCCCAAGAGCATGATGGTCATCTCAATCCAAAACCAAGGGCAGTAACATGGAGCTGGCCCTTTGGGAACACCTTTGAGATGAAATGGAACTACGACTGTGACCTGCGCATTTTTCTTTAGACTGAATGGGCATGAATCCCCACAGACACACTCCAAAACCCATAACATAGTAGGAACACAACCCCCCCCCCCCCCCCCCCCCTTCCCGTAACAAAAGTATTTGGACACCAAGAGCGTGATGGTCATCTCATTCCAAAACCAAGGGCAGTAACATGGAGCTGGCCTTTGAGATAAAATGGAACTACGACTGTGACCTTCTTTGGACTGAATGGGCACAAATCCCCACAGACACACTCCAAAACCCATAACATAGCAGGAACCAACCCCCCATCTTTCCTGTAACAAAAGTATTTGGACACCAAGGGGATGTTGGTCATCTCACTCCAAAACCAAGGGCAGCAACATGGAGCTGGCTCTTTGGGAACACCTTTGAGATGAAATAACCCTACGACTGTGACCTGCGCATTTTTCTTTGGACTGAATGGGCACAAATCCCCACAGACACACTCCAAAACCCATAACATGGCAAACATAACTTCACCCTTCCTCTAGCAAAAGTATTTGGACACCAAGAGCATGATGGTCATCTCATTCCAAAACCAAGTGCAGTAATATGGAGTTGGCCTTTGAGATGAAATGGAACTACGACTGTGACCTTCTTTGGACTGAATGGGCACAAATCCCCACAGACACACTCCAAAACCCATAACATAGCAGACACAGCATAACCCTTCCCCGTAACAAAAGTATGTGGACACCAAGGGGATGTTGGTCATCTCACTCCAAAACCTAGGGACGTAACATGGAGCTGGACCTTTGGGAACACCTTTGAGATGAAATGGAACTACAACTGTGACCTGCAAATTTTTCTTTGGACTGAATGGGCACAAATCCCTACAGACACACTCCAAAACCCATAACAAAGCAAAAGTATTTGGACACCAAGAGCATGCTGGTCATCTCATTCCAAAACCAAGGGCAGTAACATGGAGCTGGCTCTTCCTTTGAAGTCCTAACACCCTTTACGTTTTGTTGTTTATGAGTTGGACTGCACACTTGGGATGAAATGGAACTACGACTGTGACCTCCAAATTTGTCCTTGGACTGATTGGGCACAAATCCCCACAGACACTCCAAAACATTGTGGGGAGCCACTGAATAGGGCGTCCACATACTTTTGGTAATGTACACGACCCTGTGGTGTAGTCCATGGTTTGGGACAGTTAGGTAACTGCGATGTGTGTGTTTGCCACTGCAGGTTCGTGTGTGTCGAGCGTACGTAACCACTCGGCATTGTGGGTAATGGCGTGGGGAGCGCTGTGGTTAGCTGACTCACATGACGGCGTCGATGCGGCACACCTCCTGGGCACTCTGCAGCGCGAAGCCTTTGATTTTGCCCACGGGTAGAGGTGTGCGGGTGTACCTCTTACAGCAGGAGTAGTTAATCGGCCCGTCTGAAAGAGCGAGCACGCACACACGCGCACACACACACACACACGCACGCACGCACGCACACACACACACACACACACACACACAGAAAGAATCAGGGTTATTTTTCTTTTATATAAAACATACCAAAGTTAACCTAAATAATCAGTAGCGCCTCACTGTCGCCTCACAGTGAGAAGGTCTTGGGTTCAATTCCCAGGTAAAGTGGTCTGGGTCCTTTCATGTGTGGAGGTTTTGCATGTTCTCCACGTGTCTGTGTGGAGATATTTTATTGTCCTAGGTGTTTGTGTATGTGGTTATGTGTATATGTGTATGTGTGTGTGTATGTGGTTATGTGTGTGTGTTTGTGTGTGTGTGTATGTGACTGTGTGTGTGTGTGTGTGTGTTTGTGAATGTGTGTGTGTGTATGTGTATACGTGTGTGTATGTGTGTATGTTTATGTATGTAGTTATGTGTGTGTTTGTGTGTATGTGTGTGTGTGTGTGTGTGTGTATGTGGGTGTTTGTGTGTATGTCGGTGTTTGTGTGTGTATGTTTATGTGTGCCCAATATATCAGACCCACCGCAACCCTGACCAGGAAAAAGTGGTGCTAAAACAATGAACAAATCAACATCAATAAATGAATAATAAATAAATAATTGCTTGAATAAGATGAGATAATTAATTAACTACAAATTAAAACGAAAATGTTACACACACAAATAATGAACTAATAATAATGAATTTGTTATTAATATATATATATATATGCATGTATAATTAAATAGGAAATATATAAGTACATGAATTAAATAGATGAATAAATAAAAGTAGCTCCTCATCATAAACAAAAAGTTAAATTATAATTCTAATCCAATCAAATGTTTGTGTTGGGTTATATAAAGAAATTATAAGTAAAACATTACAATATACAATATTACATTACATTACAATATATATATATATGAAAATATATGAATATATATAAATATAAAATGCACACACATATATTATAACACACACATGTATACATATATGTATATGTGTGTGTTTGTGTGTGTTATATATACAAAAAAAATATATAAAACACATTTATAGTTACATTTATATAAATATAAAACACACACATATATTATATAACACATGTACAGTATATACATATATATATATAAAACATATATAAACATATATATATATATATATATATATATATACACACACATATTATAACACATATGTACATATACACAGAATATATATATATATATATATATATATATATACGTGTGTGTTTTACATACACAAAAAATTGTAAGAAAAAGATTACAATATATATATTTAAATATGTGAAATAAAATTGTTCATATTACACACAGGATTTGTATCGTTTCTTTATATATATATATATATAAATATATATATATACACATATACGTATATATATATCTTTTTTTTAATTTTTATTATTATTATTATATATATTTTTTTTAAGTCTATAGGATCATCTACAAGTCTGTTATGTCCCAGCATGCACCTGTGTATCAGCGGACCACCTACAGAAGTGTAAAGCACTGTGTAAAAACTTACATGCGTCTGTCAGGGGAGCGAACGTGGACATTAGCCAGCATCCAGCGAAGATCAGCACTGCCAAACCCTTCAGTGCCATGATGGAAAGAATCCTGACTCCAAGCACACGGGCCGCTTTATATAGCGGTACAGCGGGGGGACCACACCCTCCACCACACCCACACTTCCACCCCAGTCTCAGTGTGGGTGTTGTGAGACGTAGGTGCGGTGACTGAAACGAGGACAAGTGCTTGACACGGGGCGAGCAGGAACATCAGGGTGTTTGAGATTTCAGAAATGAGCTGATTATGCAGAATGAACTGCAGATGAAGCCGCGTGTGTAAAATTTAATAATAATTTAGTGAGTGTGAGATGCGCTGCTGTCAGGAGTGAGACAAACCCTACTCCCAGGCTGCATCTGTTGGGTCCCTGAGCAAGGCCCTTAACTCTCCACTGCTTGATTGTAAGGCACTTTGGAGAACCATGGATAGAGCATTGTTCTGTGCTCGTTAAACCATCTTTGTTTGTAGAAAGTTGTAGTCTAGCTGCTAAGGTACTGAACTAGTAATCAGAAGGTTGTCAGTTCAAGCCCCACTTCTCCCAGACTGCATCTGATGGGCCCCTGAGCAAGGCCCTTAACTCTCCACTGCTTGATTGTAAGGCGTTTTGGATTCTCTGCTTGTGAAATCATTTTTGTTTGTAGCCAGTTGTAGTCTACTGGCTAAGGTACTGAACTAGTAATCAGAAGGTTGTCAGTTCAAGCCCCACCCCTACTCCCAGACTGCATCAGTTGGACCCCTGAGCAAAGCCCTTAACCCTTACTTGCTTGACTGTAAGGTGCTTTGGAGAACCGTGGATAGAGCATAATTCTGTGCTCATCTAACCATGTGGCTAAGATATTGGACTAGTAATGGATTAGTAATCAGACGGTTGCTGGTTCAAGCCCCAACGCACTGCCAGGCTGCCACTGTTGGGCCCCTGAGCAAGGCCCTTAACTCTCAGTTGCTTAGATTGTATACTGTCTCAACTGTAAGTCGCTCTGAATAAAAGCGAGAACGGAACAGAATATGAAGGTTGAGGGTTAAAGTTGAGTAACGTCTGAACATCTTCAGCGCTGCACCGTGTAAAATTTGGAGGGGAAATGTTGTTTTGTAATGGGAGTGCGAGCCTCCTCTTCACCGCGACCCATTTAGCGGTGAGAATGATTTTCCCGTCTGTGTAATAATAATAAAAAAACAGAGAAACGAACACGCCGCGCTTCCTACTGACCTAGAAACTGTTCTCAATCTGAAGAAGCAACGTGAAGCTCACAGAGATACCGACACAATCTTCTGACTTAGTGTCTTCATCTGCTGCCTCAATGTCGAGGTCATATTTAAATTACAGCTGCAGCGTAATGGTGTAAAGCACACGTTTATCATCATGATTCATTATACGGACAAAAGTATTGGGATGGCACTTCTAATTTTTAAATTCTTGTTTGAATTTCAGACACAGCTGTGGTTGACGTGTATTAAATCAGTGGTGTAAAAGAAATGATGTACGATAAGATAGGATAGGATAGGATAGGATAGGATAGGATAGGATAGGATAGGATAGGATAGGATAGGATAGGATAGGATAGGATAGGATAGGATAGGATAGGATAGGATAGGATAGGATAGGATAGGATAGGATAGGATAGGATAGGATAGGATAGGGTGAAGTAAGGTAAGGTAAGATAAGATAAGGATAAAAATAAGGTAAAGATAAGGTAAAGATAAGGTAAAGATAAGGTAAAGATAAGGTAAAGATAAGGTAAAGTAAGGTAAGATAAGATAGGATAGGATAAAGATAAGGTAAAGTAAGGTAAGATAAGATAAGATAAGATAAGATAAGATAAGATAAGATAAGATAAGATAAGGATAAAAGCAAGGTAAGGTAAGGTAAGGTAAGATAAAGAAAATATAAAGATAAGATAAGGATAAGATAAGGTAAAGTAAGGTAAGATAAGGTAAAGTAAGGTAAGATAAGATAAGATTAAGGTAAAGAAAATATAAAGATAAGATACGGATAAGGGTAAGGTAAGGTAAAGTAAGATAAGATAAGATTAAGGTAAAGAAAATATAAATATAAGATAAAGATAAGGGTAAGGTAAAGTAAGGTAAGGTAAAGTAAGGTAAGGTGAGGTAAGATAAAGTAAAGTAGGGTAAGATAGAATGAGGATTAAGATAAAGAAAATATAAATATAAGATAAAGATGAAGATAAAAATAAGAAAAAGGTAAGATTAAGGTAAGGGAAAGTAAGGTAAGATAAGGTAAAGTAAGGTAAGATAAGATAAGATTAAGGTAAAGAAAATATAAAGATAAGATACGGATAAGATAAGGTAAAGTAAGGTAAGATAAGGTAAAGTAAGGTAAGATAAGATAAGATTAAGGTAAAGAAAATATAAAGATAAGATAAGGATAAGATAAGGTAAAGTAAGGTAAGATAAGGTAAAGTAAGGTAAGATAAGATAAGATTAAGGTAAAGAAAATATAAAGATAAGATACGGATAAGATAAGGTAAAGTAAGGTAAGATAAGGTAAAGTAAGGTAAGATAAGATAAGATTAAGGTAAAGAAAATATAAAGATAAGATACGGATAAGGGTAAGGTAAGGTAAGGTAAGGTAAAGTAAGGTAAGGTGAGGTAAGATAAAGTAAAGTAGGGTAAGATAGAATGAGGATTAAGATAAAGAAAATATAAATATAAGATAAAAATGAAGATAAAAATAAGAAAAAGGTAAGATTAAGGTAAGGGAAAGTAAGGGAAGGTAAAGTAAGGTAAAATAAGGTAAGGAAAATATAAAGATATAATAACAAGATAAGATAAAGATGAGATAAAGATAAAAAATTAAATAAATATAAGATTAGATAAGATAAGGATAAAGATAAGGTAAAGTAAGGTAAGGTAAGATACTATTATTACTATTAATTACTATATTACTAGTAATGATTAATTTATTGCAGTACTATATTATTATACATAATTAATACCACTATAATAGTATTATATTACTATGTTACTATAATATATATATATATATAGCATATATAATATATAATATGGTTCAAGACCCACCACTGACAGGTTGCTGCTGTTGGGCCCTTGAGCAAGGCCCTTAACCCTCAGTTGCTGAGACTGTAGACTGTCTCGGTACTGTATCCACTTTGTGGATAAAGGCGTCTGCTAAATGCAGTAAATGTGATGGTGTGGTGTGGTGAGGAGGAACTCCAGCACTAGTTTGGGGAAGGCCTTTGTGTGCAAAGCAAGACATAATTTGACAGTGGGAAGTTTAGGTTAATCTAGTGGACTAGTAATCAGAAGGTTATTTATTTATTGTTTTATTTTTTGTGTATTTTTTATCTTATTTTATTTTTATTTATTTGTATTTGTATTTTTTTTTTTACAAATTTCTGGAACATAATAACTTACAAACGATGTATGGAATGACAAACTGACCTGAGTATTAGTGTTTTTATATATTATTATATTATTATTATTATATTATATATTACCACCATAAAATACATAAAATAATGTGTGTATTGCAACGTCCTGTATAGTAATTGTATTTATAATTATTGATTTCTATTTTATTTGGGTTTTTTTTCTATGATTTATACTCTCCTCTTTTTTGTAAACGACAATAAAGAGATGTTTAAAATAATAAAATATATAAAGTTGATCCTGTTCCTGCAGGTTTCCAGAGGATCAGTACCAGTCTGCAGCACAGGGTGGCGCTGTTTCTCTACAACTGAACCGCTGCTCTCAGCTCCATCAGTGCTGCACTGTTAATGGCGGAGAAATAACACAGAGAGATTCACAGTAACGGTGTTATAACATGTAAAAACATCTGATGATTTCCTCTATTACTGCTCTATAAAACCATTTCTAAAACAAAAGAATAAAGTACAAAAATACATCAGTGAAAATGAGACTTTTACATTTGAGAATTGTTCATTTCTCATTGTTTATTGGAGCTGAGCTAGCATGACTTGCTAACAGCATCAACAAGTAAAGCAGACAGCCAACAAAATACCAATGTGTTAAACTTTATATATAAGTGGGGTAGCACTGTCACCTCACAGCAAGAAGGTCCTGGGTTCGATCCCCAGGTGGGGCTGTCTGGGTCCTTTCTGTGCTGAGTTTGCATGTTCTCCCACAGTCCAAAAACATGCAGCCAGGCTAACTGGAGACACTCGCCACTAGGATGCTTAAACCAGCGCATTGCAGTGCTGGTCCCAAGCCCTGATAAATAGGGAGGGTCGTGTCAGGAAGGGCATCCGGCGTAAAAACTGTGCCAGATCAATAATGAGGATCACGATCCGCCGGCGACCCCTAACGGGAGCAGCCACGGAAATATAGATAGAGATATATACGTGTAGGTCCCGGTTTGGTCCTCTAAAGCAGTTTTGGGATGTAAAATTGCATTTGTGAAGCTGGCAAACAAACTGAATTTCAAGTTATATGTAGCTAACATGCTAAGTCATGGCTGAATGGTTAACTGAATCACTGTAAAGCAGAATTAAAGTCTCTTTATTGTAAATATGTGCTTTAACTAAATAACTGCACTGCTTTTGTATTTTGGATCATTTTCTGGCTAAGTAACCCAGTCACAGTCGCTTCAGAATTGTTCTAATATAGAATAAAATATGTTGTTCCGTCAATAACAGCAAGTCATCCACTCTACCATTGCCATGTTTGACTGTTGTTTTAATGTTTTTATTAGGAAATGCTGGGTTTGCCTTTTTGCCAGACATAAAAACACCCATGATGTCCACATGAAGCGCACATTTTGATCCATATGTCCATATAATACCATACCAGTGTTTGGATAAAGGTGTCTGCTAAATGCCATAAAGGTAAATCAGTGTTTGTTTTTTGTCAAAAGGCGCCAAAATGAATCACAGTTGCAGAATCCGGATATCGGGTCTCTCTGCTCCTTTTTTAGTGGGATGATTAGCGGGGGTTTGTGTAGTTTCGCTTGTGTTTAGTTATTCTGTATTTAACTAATGGTCACGAACTGAGTAGATTAGTTTGTAAATGAAGAATATACATCGAGCAAGTGCAATACGTTTAATATAGCCTATATTAGTCTCTGTTTACCTTTAGCTTTTATATTTATATTAGCGGTACCCAATAGATCCCCCTTTGATAACCTGATGAGGAAGAGGTTATACAACCATGAAATGCTTTACTGTGCAGTGTGTTACATGTTTTTCCCTTGCCGTGTTGGAGTATATGCCAATGAGTGATCGGATATTGTGTTATCTTAATGCGTGTGTGTGTCCTGAAGTGAATTGTATGCTCACTGGTGGTGTGAGATTGTAAAGTCTGGTGTTGGATCGTCGTCCTCTTATTCAATTTTTTATCTCTGGGCTTTTTTATCTGCTTAATAACATTTTCCAATGTGTGATTAATTCCGTATATTTGCCTGGTTATTATTGTGAATTGCCAGACCTGACTACGTTGTTGTATTAGAAGGTTCACCAGAGACACTACAGGGGTTTTGCTCGAGGCCCAACAATGGTAATTATGTGGTGGTGGTGATGCTTGAACCGACAGCCTTCAGGTCAATAATCCTGTACCTTAACCACTAAGCCACCACTGCTCACTGATGTTTTTCAATTAGTAGTGGTTTAAATTAATCCTATTTTTGTAAAGAAGATTAAGTTTAGCTGAGACTAATCGCTTCTCTAGCTCTTTAGATCCTGGCTCTGCCAAGCAGCCACTGTTGGACCCTTGAGCAAGGTTCTTAAACCTCTGAGCTGCAGGGGTTGTGGACAAAAAAATGACATTACATGGTTTAGGGAATATTTTGTGTGTTTATTAAAGCCATGAGTTTGTAAACAACCTGCCTAGAATCATTAGTGCTTTAAATGTTCTCTCGTTGTGGTTTGGTGGAGTCCTAGAGTATTAGAAAAGCTTTGTAATCATGTTCAGGTTAATACATTTAATAATTAACATTTTTTTTGTTTTGTTTTCATTCATTTCTTTTATTTTCTTAGATCAAGGCTAAGTGTTTTTGTAGAAGATTTAAGGTGCTTGATGTTGCTGATAAGGTTCAAGCTTGGCTGTTTTCCCTTTGCTTACTAAGCTCGCTAATGAAATCTATTAAATCTGGTTGATTGAGTCCCTTATGGACATTTTTATTCTCTCTGTAACCTCTTCATGTCTCCATTTGCAGGTTTTTTCCATCTTTTAGCCGAGAATCCTTCATCCTCCCTGGCTGAAATGTGTGGGATGATGTTGTGTTGATGCCGTGTGTCCGCTCAAGTCTTCATGTCATTCTGTCTGGAGAGCTGCTGTATGTAGGAGGCTGGAGGCTGTGTGTGCACACTCCACTGATTTTATTTATTTATATTTTTTTTTTTTTGCAGTGGCCAGGTGGGAGGTTTGCAATCTAATGCTGAGAGAAACTCATAACGTTATCGTTCTGCACCGCCGTTACGCCTGCATGGCTTTCTGCAGTACGTTTGGGTAAAGAACCAAGACGTTCCTGTAACTCAAACAAGCTCCATAAAGGATTTTAGCGATCTGCACAGAGCACTGATCTTAACCTCATTAAAAAAACATTTGACATGAATTGGAAGCTTGATTGTAATCCAGGACGTCTTGTCTAACATCAATCCTGATGTGAGTCCTGCCTTGCTTTGACACTTTTGAATTAACAAGGACAAATTTCCACATACACACTCCGAAAATGCGTGAAAAAACTGGGTTGGAAGAGTTTCTCTTATGGCCACAATGACAGAGTCTATATTAATACATATAGATTTGAAATGAGATGTTTAACAAGCTTATTATCACATGTCCACATACTTTTGGCTATGATTTGCTGGGCAACTGGGCAACAATTTCCACAGATACACTCCAAAACTTTGTGGAAAGCCTTTGCAGATGAGCGGAGGGTCGACTCCATTCGGAATGGGATGCTTAACTAGATTATCGTCAGGTGTCCACATACTTTTGATCATAAAGTGACCTCAGAAATGCCCCTGAATACACTAAAGCATTAAATACTTTAGAAGAAATTGGAATGTCGAATATGTGCCAGCACATCTCACCCAACATCAGTGCCTTACCTGACAAAATGAGCTTGAATTGGGCCCGAATGAGGACAAATTCCGACAGACACAGTCCAAAATCCGGTGGACGCCATTCCAGAATCATCAACGTTACAGCTTCAAAGTGAGAGATGGTTTTGGAATGGGATGTCCATTAAGCTCGTGGTCAGGTGTCCACATACTTTTGGCTATGATTTGCTGAGCAACTGGGCAACAATTTCCACAGATACACATATACAGAAGAGCAGAGGGTCGACTCCATTCAAAATGGGACACTTAACTAGATTATCGTCAGGTGTCCACATACTTTTGATCTAAATGTGATAGAATGTGCAGCTAATTCCAGACCCCTAAATTCACTAGCTTTAAGCTTTAAACAAGAAACTGGAACATCAGTGGCTTACCTGACAAAATGAGCTTGAATTGTGCCTGAATGAGGACAAATTCCGACATACACAGTTCAAAATCTGGTGGACGCCTTTCCAGAATAGATGGTTTTGGAATAGGACGTCCATCAAGCTCGTGGTCAGGTATCCACATACTTTCGGCTATTATTTGCTGGGCCACTGGGCAACAATTTCCACAGATATGTTCCAAAACTTTGTGGGAAGCCTTTGCAAAAGAGCAGAGGGTCGACTCCATTCGGAATGGGATGCTTAAATAGATTATTGTCAGGTGTTCACATACTTTTGATCATAAAGTGACCCCAGAAATGCTCCTGAATACGTTAAAGCATTAAATACTTTAGAAGAAACTGGAATATTGAATATGTGCCAGCATATCTCACCCAACGTCAGTGCCTAACCTGACAAAATGGGCTTGAATTGTGCCTGAATGAGGACAAATTCCGACAGACACAGTCCAAAATCTGGTGGACGCCTTTCCAGAATAATCAACGTTACAGCTTCAAAGTGAGAGATGTTGGCGACTGCTGGTTTAATGCAACTGCTCTTGGAAAGGGATGTCTAACAAGCTCGTGGTCAGGTGTCCACATACTTTTGACCACGTAGTGTTCCTTAAGCGTGATTTAAAAGTACAGCCATAAGTTTGAGACTTTAGCGAGCCTGGTGCAGAATCCGTGGGGAACCCGGGCGCCGGCGAGAACAGGACGATCTGAAAAGAAAATGAGAACTCGGAGGAACCCCGTCGACCCAAAGTGCCGCCGGCTTCCGAAAAAGGTGATAATAATTTCACCCCGGGAAAATCATCCCGGATTAAGTGTCGTCCCGGTTCCTCGTGCGCCGACCCCCCGCTGAGGCTCGTCGTTCCTCTGCGGGGACATTTATGAGGTATTAGTGTGAAGTCAGCTGAATGTAGATGGCAAATTGCTCATTGTCTCGTTCCCTCGTGCAGAGAGCGCGACTGCCTTCCCCGAAATATCGGGAAAACATTAAGCTGTTTGCTTCTCTTAGGATGAGTTTTGTACTTTCATTATACAGGACAAAAGTATCGGGACGCCCCTTTTAATTTTAGAATTCGTGTTATGCTTTTGGCTGTTTAGGGATGGTCCGTTCCTCTTCCAGCATGACTGTACTCCTGTGCACAAAGCAAAGCTCGGGAATGAACCGGAACATCAACATCAGCCCCCAGCCTACAAATGCACTTTTTAATGGGATGAATGGGCACAAGTTCCCACAGACGTACTTCAACGTCTTGTGAGAAGATTCTTTAGGGACGCCCGACAAGCTCACAGTCAGGCGTCCTAATACTTTTGGCCCTATAGTGTACTTCTGATGAAGAGGAAGGACATTAACATCAGCGCCCAGTTATGCAAACACTGTAATCTTTTGACTGAATGGGCACAAGTTCCCACAGACATCTTGTGAGAGCCCTCCTCAGAAGAGCGGCTGTTGTTCTAGGAGAAAAAATCACTTATGGACGTCCAACAAGCTCACGGTCAGGCGTCCCAATACTTTTGGCCATATAGAGTAGTTTTGATGAAGAGGGAGGACTTTGTAGCAACAGTTTAGGGAAGGCCCTTTCCAGTTCCAGCCAGGCCATACAAACACTGTAATCTTTTGACAGAACGAGCTCAAGTTCCCACAGACATACTTCAACGTCTTGTGAGAAGCCTCCTCAAAAGAGCGGCTTTACTTAGGGACGTCCAAAAAGCTCATGGTCAGAGGTCCAAATACTTCTGGCCATATAGTGTAGTTTTGATGAAGTGGAAGGACTTACTGTGCAGCAACAGCTTAGGGAAGGACCTTTCCTGTGCAAAAAGCAAAGCTCTATAAAGACGTGAAGAAAAGCTCGACCTCAGCCACACTGAACAGCTCTGGAATGAACCGGAACATCAACATCAGCCCTAGCCTACAAATGCACTTTTTAATGGAATGAATGAGCACAAATTCCCACAGACATACTTCCAACTCATGTGAGAAGCCTCCACAAAAGAGCGACTGTTATTATAGCTGAAAAGACACACAGACGTCGTTCTATTTTAGGAGCGTTTGTTTTTTAAATGGGACGTCCGACATGCTCACGGTCAGGCGTCCGAATACTTTTGGCCCTGTAGTGTATTTCAAAGACATTTAAACATCTGGTCAAAAGTATGTGGACACCTGAGCATGAGCTTGTTGGATGTCCCATTCCAACAGGACAAGCATTCATTTAATTTGTGGAGTGTTTGTAGGAATTTCTGCTCATTTAGTTGCTGCTGAACAGGAAAGGGGCCTTCCCCAAACTGCTGCCAGAAAGTTTTTGGCCGTATTATTTATTTCATTGAAAGAACACATAGACGGGGGACAAATGAGGGAAAAATTTGATGCTTTAAGGCAGGAGTGCTGCATGATGAAATAAAGCAAAGAATGCTGTGTGGCATACACCAAGAGGACGGTGTTGGCCTAAATGCTTGACCCCTGCAGTCGTTTTCAAAGCCCAACACTTAATGCTGCGTCTTTTCATTTGCCTGTAAATATTCCAAGGCTTTAAGCAAACTGTTAGCCAAGAATCAGGCTGAAATCGCTGAACGAATGAAATTGTGATGGTTTATATGCTTTTAACGTGATCCGATTTCTAGGCGAGCAGATTTTTGACAGGTTTTTGGACGCGTCCATAAATTTGTGGCTAAAACACTCCACCTCTTCTCTCTTTAAAAGCGCCGAAGTGATCGAACGCTTTTTCACTCCGAAGACGCCCTGCGTAATGTTCCATTAATGAACCCGCCGGGAACGCGGCCAGGAGCGAAAAGGACGGGAAGGACAGAGATACGAATGAGGGATTATTTGGGGTCTCAGTGCCAGAGTGAAGGGCACCACGCCGGGCACCGTGCCAGGCGCCGAGCGCAGCATCAGATTTATTCATGCGAAGCTGGCAAATTTAGCGAAATCTGGATATACAGTGTATCACAAAAGTGAGTACACCTCTCACATTTCTGCAGATATTTAAGTATATCTTTTCATGGGACAACACTGACAAAATGACACTTTGACACAATGAAAAGTAGTCTGTGTGCAGCTTATATAACAGTGTAAATTTATTCTTCCCTCAAAATAACTCAAAATACAGCCATTAATGTCTAAACCACCGGCAACAAAAGTGAGTACACCCCTAAGAGACTACACCCCTAAATGTCCAAATTGAGCACTGCTTGTCATTTTCCCTCCAAAATGTCATGTGATTTGTTAGTGTTACTAGGTCTCAGGTGTGCATAGGGAGCAGGTGTGTTCAATTTAGTAGTACAGCTCTCACACTCTCTCATACTGGTCACTGAAAGTTCCAACATGGCACCTCATGGCAAAGAACTCTCTGAGGATCTTAAAAGACGAATTGTTGCGCTACATGAAGATGGCCAAGGCTACAAGAAGATGCCAACACCCTGAAACTGAGCTGCAGCACAGTGGCCAAGATCATTCAGCGTTTTAAAAGAGCAGGGTCCACTCAGAACAGACCTCGCGTTTGTCGTCCAAAGAAGCTGAGTGCACGTGCTCAGCGTCACATCCAACTGCTGTCTTTGAAAGATAGGCGCAGGAGTGCTGTCAGCATTGCTGCAGAGATTGAAAAGGTGGGGGGTCAGCCTGTCAGTGCTCAGACCATACGCCGCACACTACATCAAATTGGTCTGCATGGCTGTCACCCCAGAAGGAAGCCTCTTCTGAAGTCTCTACACAAGAAAGCCCACAAACAGTTTGCTGAAGACATGTCAACAAAGGACATGGATTACTGGAACCATGTCCTATGGTCTGATGAGACCAAGATTCATTTGTTTGGTTCAGATGGTCTCAAGCATGTGTGGCAGCAATCAGGTGAGGAGTACAAAGATAAGTGTGTCATGCCTACAGTCAAGCATGGTGGTGGGAATGCCATGGTCTGGGGCTGCATGAGTGCAGCAGGTGTTGGGGAGTTACATTTCATTGAGGGACACATGAACTCCAATATGTACTGTGAAATACTGAAGCAGAGAATGATCCCCTCCCTCCGGAAACTGGGTCGCAGGGCAGTGTTCCAGCATGATAATGACCCCAAACACACCTCTAAGACGACCACTGCTTTATTGAAGAGGCTGAGGGTAAAGGTGATGGACTGGCCAAGCATGTCTCCAGACCTAAACCCAATAGAACATCTTTGGGGCATCCTCAAGCGGAAGGTGGAGGAGCGCAAAGTCTTGAATATCCGCCAGCTCCGTGATGTCGTCATGGAGGAGTGGAAAAGCATTCCAGTGGCAACCTGTGAAGCTCTGGTAAACTCCATGCCCAGGAGAGTTAAGGCAGTTCTAAGAAATAATGGTGGCCACACAAAATATTGACACTTCAGGAACTTTCACTAAGGGGTGTACTCACTTTTGTTGCCGGTGGTTTAGACATTAATGGCTGCATATTGAGTTATTTTGAGGGAAGAATAAATTTACACTGTTATATAAGCTGCACACAGACTACTTTTCATTGTGTCAAAGTGTCATTTTGTCAGTGTTGTCCCATGAAAAGATATACTTAAATATCTGCAGAAATGTGAGGGGTGTACTCACTTTTGTGATACACTGTAAATAGTCGGAATTACAGTCTGCAAACGAATCTGATAGGATGAAAAAAAACGTGAGGTCACCAAAAAGTACAACCAAAAGTATGTGGACACCGGGTAAAACACGCTAGCACACCAGAGCTGACATCTCAAATTCGTCAGTTTGAATCTCAGCTACAAGGTATGAGGTCCGAGGAACAAGATAATAGTCATGGCTCTCCTCGATCGGAGTGGAGGTCATTATCAGTTGGATATGACTAAATTGGGAGGAAAATTTGGGGAGGGGGGTAAAAAAAAAAAAGTATGTGGACACCTGACCATGAGCCTTGGTTTGTATTGCAGCTGCAGCAGCAAAACGTTGTAATATGTCTGTGGGAATCTGTGTCAGGTTCAATCTCTTTAGCTTCTGTGTTCACGCTAAACGTGAGGCGCTAAACGGCGCTATCATGGCGGTTCAAGGTGCCCTAATCTCAGCCTAATCCCCTCCATAAATCTACCATTATCTGTCCTGTCCCGCCGCTGACCACACAAAGACTCTCCTGCACTACCACGCTGTGTGTGTATCGCGGCCCCTGATGTCCCCCGTCGCTGCCACTTTGATTTATGGTGCCACTCCGGCTCGGGCTCCTGAGGGGCCCCGTCTATATGTGTGTGTGTGTGTGTGTGTGTGTGTGTGTGTGTGTGTTTTGCTTCAAACAGTTTCGACCCGCCTCTCTTTGTAAATGTATTCATTCATTGCTTGTTTTACCACCACTTTATCCTGGTCAGGGTCGCAGTGGGTCTGATTCGTTGGCCCAAACATCGCAGGAACTCCAGAGAGGGACGAGGGGTCAGAGGTGCAGGACCTCAGGCTGCCTGAGAGTGGAGCTGTTGAGCCTGAAAATGAAGCCTCCTGACCTGCAGGGAGACCACAACCCCAACCAGAGGCACAGGGGAATAAACAGAACAGAACCGTCGCTCCTGCAATCACAATTACATGAGGAAAAGCCCTCGTACCTCATACCTCGCACCTTGTATCTCGTACCCCATATACCATACCTTGTTCCTTAAACCTTGTAACTCGTACCTAATACCTGTACCTTGTCACTTGTAACTTTGTTCATCATACCTTGCACCTCGTACCTTGTATTCTAAACCTTGTACCTCATACCTTGTACCTCTTTCCCGATACCTCATACCTTGTAACCCATACCCTTTACATTGTACCTAATATCTCGTACCTTATACCTTGTATCTTGTACCTCTTACCTTGTATATTGTACCTTGTACCTCATATCTTGTAACTCATACCCTGTACATTGTACCTAATATCTCATACTTTATACTTTGTATCTCGTACCCCATACCTTGTAATCTTGTACCTCATACCTTGTAATCTTGTACCCTATACCCCATACCTTGCACCTCGTACCTTGTATTCTACACCTTCTACCTCATTCCCAATACATCATACCTCATACCTTGTAACCCATTTACATTACCTACCTAATATTTCGTACCTTATACCTTGTATCTTGTACCTCATACCTTGTACCTCATTCCTTATACCTCGTACCTCATATCTCGTAACTCATACCCTGTACATTGTACCTAATACCTTGTACCTTATACCTTGTATCTCGTACCCCATATATCATACCTTGTATCTTGTACCTCATACCTTGTACCTCGTACATTAAACCTTACCTTGCACCTCGTACCCTGTATTCTAAACCTTGTTACATACCCTTTACATTGTACCTAATATCTCCCATTGTACCTAATATCTCGTACCTTATACCTTGTACCTTGTATATTGTACCTTATACCTCTACCTTGTACCTTGTACCTTGTATTCTAAACCATGTACTTCATACCTTGTTCCTCATTCCTTATATTTTGTAACTCATATCTCATAACTCATACCCTGTATATTGTACCTAATATCTCGTACCTTATATCTTGTACCTCGTACCTTGTATTCTAAACCCTGTACTTATACCTCATACCTTATACCTTGTACCTCGTACCTTGTATTCTAAACCTTGTACCTCATACCTTGTACCTTATTCCTTATATCTTGTAACTCATACCCTGTACATTGTACCTAATACCTCGTACCTTATACCTTGTACCTCGTACCTTGTATTCTAAACCTTGTACCTCATACCTTGTACCTTATTCCTTATATCTTGTAACTCATTTACATTACCTACCTAATATTTCGTACCTTATACCTTGTAATCTTGTACCCCATACCTTGCACCTCGTACCTTGTATTCTAAACCTTGTACCTCATACCTTGTACCTCATTCCCAATACCTACCTAATATTTCGTACCTTATACCTTGTACCTTGTACCTCATACCTTGTACCTCATTCCTTATACCTCATACCTCATATCTCGTAACTCATACCCTGTACATTGTACCTAATACCTCGTACCTTATACCTTGTACCTCGTACCTTGTATTCTAAACCCTGTACCTTATACCTTGTACCTTATACCTCATACCTTATACCTTGTACCTTATTCCTTATATCTTGTAACTCATACCCTGTACATTGTACCTAATATCTCGTACCTTATACCTTGTATCTCGTACCCACTACCCCATACCTTGTATTTTGTACCTCATAGCTAATATCTTGTACCTTGTACATCATATCAGGGCAGTGATAGCTCAGTGGTTAAGGTACTGGACTAGTAAACAGAAGGTTACCGGTTTAAGCCCCGCCACCACCAAGTTGCCACTGTTGGGTCCCTGAGCAAGGCCCTTAACCCTCAATTGCTCATTGTGTAAGTCGCTTTGGATAAAAGCGTCTGCTAAATGCTGAAAATGTAAATGTAAATATCTTGTACCTTGTAACTTGTACCTCATACTTTATACCACATATCTCATACCTTTTACCTAATACCTTGTACCTTGTACCTGATAATTGTACTTCATACATAATACCTTGTACCTTATACCTCATACCTTGTACCTCATAGCTCATCCCTTGAACTTTGTATCTGATACTGTAACACATACATTGTATGTCGTACCTCATACCTAGTACCTTATACCTTGTACCATACCACATACCTTTTACCACATGCCTTTTCATTCGTACCATATACTCCTTATAGGGCGGCACGGTGGCTTAGTGGGTAGCACTGTTGCCTCACAGCAAGAAGGTCCTGGGTTCAAACCCCAGGTGGGGCGGTCCGGGTCCTTGCTGTGTGGAGTTTGCGTGTTCTCCCCGTGCCTGTGAAACGAGTACATTCTTCTTAAAAGCTCAAACCAAACTGACCAATATCCTTGGACCTCTCTATCAACAGGGCATTTCTGTCTATAAAAACTGCCTCTCACTGGAAGAGACTGGTGTGCTGGACAGTCCCAGATAGTGGTTTTTGCCAGGGTTAAAGGTTAGGACTGTGTACAGTTTCTCCACAAAGTCAAACCAGACCACGTCTTTGGAGGCGAATCGTTTATTTTACGTTGTTTATTTTATACCTCTGATAGGGACGAGTGTGCTGGAAATATCTGAACTCAGTAATTAGGAGGGGCGTCCAAATACTTTTGTCTACACGGTGTCTCTTTATTACTTTGTTCAGCTGAAGAAAGAACAGAATTACAGAACAGAACAGAGGTCCAGATTGCTGAGTTGCCTGAAAGTAAACAGTGTGTGTGTGTGTGTGTGTGTGTGTTAGTGATCGGTGCTAATACCCCACAGCTGCAGGAGCACTAAATGAGGTTGGGGGTAGTTTGGGGTACAGTGCTGTTTGGGAGGTCTGCTTGTCATGCACTCGCTGTGTTTGTCATCAGAAGTCGGGGTGTTGATCGCGGCGTTGACTCTGAATGGCGGGGCTATAATCTAGCCGTAAGCGCAGTTTGTTTATTGCAGACGCGCTGCATTGTTATGGACGGGAGCATTAGCTGAGCCCTTTGTTTTCGGCCAATCCACTCCGGGCCACTTTCTCTGAGTGAAGGGTGCGAGATTACATGAGATTTGCTCCGTCAAGGGCGGCGGAACAATAGCCATCGTACGTCTGCTGCTAGTCAATCAGGGCTGGAGGACCTCGGCTATGACGGCAGAAGCATTTTAGAAATGATGAAGCTCTTCGCTTACTGCACTGTAAAATAAATAAATAAATAAAAAACGCGCCCAGCTCGCCTCGGGTTACTACATATTGGTCACGCTAAAGGATTTCAGATCATTCACACAAACAGAAGGTTCTCCAACACCTATATCACCCTCATGAAAAATAACTGTAGTTCCTCAATCCACCAGATCAGCTGTTTTAGCACCACTTTATCCTGGTCAGGGTTGCAGTGGGTCTGATTAATTTCGTGAAAGGTAGGAAACAGAGGAGAACATCTAAACTTGAGGGAATCAAACCCAGGACCTTCTTGCTGTAAGGCGACAGCGCGTATTCACTCCACCACTGTGACACCTGCTTGTATTATTTCATTTATTTATTTATAATAATCTAAATATTTTTTCCACAATAGTTGTAACATCTTTGCACACAATTATAAACAATAAACTTTTTTACAAAATGTATTTGCAGCCACTGACATTTTTAATTAATTAATTTATTTATTTATTTATTTGCTTATTTATTTATTTCTTTATTTATTTATTTATTTCTTATGTGTTTTATTTAATTAATTTTATTTATGTATTTTCTAGGTTTGATTGCATCTTGTTTTGTTTGCTTTTGTTTGTTTGTTTTTGACAGTTTTTGTGTTTCTTTGCACCCAGTTTAGATATGCTCAATTCCCTTGTACACTTTGGCGATTTCTACATGACACCATGTATTGATTGTGATGTCAGATTGGCTCTTAAATAATTAAATAAATTAATAAATAAATACATTCTGTCAAATAATGCAGTATTAATTAATTTATTAAATAATTAAATTCATTAAATTAAATAAAGAATTAAATATTTTTATTATATTGATTTATTTATTTATTGATTTATTTATTGATTGATTTATTGATTGATTTATTTATTTATTTATTTATTTATTAGTCAATGTTAAATAAATAATTAAATAATTGAATTAATTTTATACTAAATAAATAATTATTGTTAATATAAAATAATTATTTTTGTTATGTTTTGATTGTGATGTCTGTTTTGCTCTTAAATAAATACATTCAGTAAAATGATGCATTGTAAAATAATATTAATTAAATACTTAATAAATAATTTGATTGTGATGTCTGTATTTATTTATTTATTTATTTATTTATATTTTAGTCAATGTTAAATAATAAATTAAATAACTGAATTAATTATATTTTTAATAAATAATAGTTTTTAAAGTTTTGATTGTCTCTTAAATTAATAAATAAATAAATTCAGTAAAATGATGCAATGTTAAATAATTTTAAAAATGTAATAAATAAATAAATAATGTGTTGAGGTTTGCGATGTCTGCATTGTTTGTATTTATTTATTCATTTATTTATATATTTATTAGTCTA